>NC_134353.1:280198209-280450709 GCF_048569485.1 Anomaloglossus baeobatrachus | reverse complement strand
ACACCAATCAGCTGCCATCACTGGAGAATCCTCATAACATGCGATCTGAGGATTCACAAGTCTAAAATCACACAGAGTGGCTGCAGAATTTCAAAAATACCTGGACAAGCCCTATAAAATGAACAGACCAAATCACATGATTATACAGCATTATTATGAGTGAAGTATATAGGCCACAGCATACACCATGTGCAGCATTTTCACCAACAAGCACAACAGTATGAGTTTGTATAATATATATATATATATATATATATATATATATATATATATATATATATATATATAATGTATGAGAAAAGAGGCAAATTGCACATAGAGTGGTAGTAAGTATATATACAGTGGTATATATATATATATATATATCTATATATATATAATTGCCTTATTCTGTCTGTCTGTCTGTCTGTCATGCTCCAAAATTGTGTCCTTACGGTGACACAAAGCTGATTGGCCGCTGGGCTCGCCATGGCCCCGCCCCCCCACACCGATTGGCCGCTCGCCCAGGCTGCGCCCCCACACGGATTGGCCAGCCGCTCGCCCAGGCTCCGCCCCCCCACAGATTGGCCTCTCGCCCCGGCACCCTGCAGGCATTGGCAATTCGGCCACGCCACGCCCCGCCCCCCTCACGCAATGCACGCTAGCTCTGGCCCCGCCCCCTCCCTCCCCCCGCGCATTCCCCGAACTGACACGGCTGTAACGGAGGTGAGTACTGTACTCCCACCCCCCCTCCCCCCCACCCCCCCCCGGCCCCCGCTCGCACGGGAGTGGTGTGGATACGTTGGTAACCATGCTCGCATGGTTACAAACGCAGCAAGGTCCTGCTGCGGCAGAAGATCCACACGCACACACATAACAGCACACACACAAACATACACACACATCAGATCACACTCACTCTCACACTCACACACCTCACACACACCTCACACACACCTCACATCGCATCCACACACTCACAGCATCCGGCGATATCGCTTGCTTCTCGGCCTCGATACTGTGCTGTTGTGATCTTCCAGGACCTGACGGAGGATCACATGGCCAGAGGCATGTGATATCTACGGATGTTGTGAGTATCAGCGCGTATGTGCGATATCGTCAGTGTCTGTGTGTGTGAGTGGATGCGATCGGGTGTGTGTGAGTGGATGCGATCGGGTGTGTGTGAGTGGATGCGATCGGGTGTGTGTGAGTGGATGCGATCGGGTGTGTGTGAGTGGATGCGATCGGGTGTGTGTGAGTGGATGCGATCGGGTGTGTGTGAGTGGATGCGATCGGGTGTGTGAGTGTCGGCAGAGGAGCACGGCGTGCTGGAGGAGGCTGGGAGCAGAGAGGCTGATCATGGGGAAGGCTGGGAGGAGAGAGGCTGATGCTGGGGGGGCTGGGAGGGGGAGGGGGAGGCTGGGACGAGGGAGGCTGATGCTGGTGGAGGCTGATGCTTGGGGAGGCTGATGCTGGGGGAGACTGGGAGAGGAAGGCTGATGCTGAGGGAAGCTGGGAGGAAGGAGGCTGGGAAGAGAGAGGCTGATGCTGGGGGAGGCTGGAAGGAGAGAGGCTGATGCTGGTGGAGGCTGATGCTTGGGGAGGCTGATGCTGGGGGAGACTGGGAGCGGAAGGCTGATGCTGAGGGAGGCTGGGAGGATGAGGCTGGGAAGAAGGAGGCTGGGAGGAGAGAGGCTGATCCTGGGGAAGGCTGGGAAGAGGAGGCTGATGCTGAGGGAGGCTGAAAGGAGAGAGGCTGATGCTGGGGGAGGCTGGAAGGAGAGAGGCTGAGGCTGGGAGGAGAGAGGCTGATGCTGGGGAAGGCTGGGAGGACGGAGGCTGGGAGGAGAGACGCTGATCCTGGGGAAGGCTGGGAGAGGGAGGCTGATGCTGGAGGAGGCTAGAAGGAGAGAGGCTGATGCTGGCGGAGGCTGATGCTGGGGGAGGCTGGAAGGAGAGAGGCTGATGCTGGTGGAGGCTGATGCTTAGGGAGGCTGGGAGAGGGAGGCTGATGCTGAGGGAGGCTGGGAGGAGGGAGGCTGGGAGAGGTAGGCTGAGAGAAGAGAGGCTAATGCACACACACACACACACACACACACACACACGCGCACTGCACAACACACCACACACACACACACACACACACACTGGGAACCACAAACAACTGCCCTACACAGACACCCACACACACAGACAACGCTGCACACACACAACACCCAACACACAAACACCGCGGCACACACAAATATACGCACATACCGCACAACACACACATTGCACAAAACATACCTCCCCCCAAAACACACCACACACACACAAACCGCGCAAAACACACACAACGCTACAGACACACAGCGCTCCACAAACAACGCAACACACGCAACACACATACAACACCGCTCTCACCCCCCGTCACACCCAGACAACACCCAGAACATGTACAGCGCCTACACAAACACTTGGTAACTACACACAACAACATCTCTATATATATATATATATATATATATATATATATAACAAAAATCATACATGAACTACACAATACGTAAATTCTAGAATACCCGATGCGTAGAATCGGGCCACCTTCTAGTATATATATATGTATATATGTATATGTGTGTATATATATATATATATATATATGTGTATGTATGTATGTATATATATATATATATATATATATATATATATATATATATATATATATATATATTATAATATAATATAATATAAAGCTCAGTGTATGTATGTCCCCTAAAGGAATTTGCACCGTCGCATTTACAATCCCGAAATTTTGCACAGACGCCCCATGTGACTCAGGGAACGTCATAGACTATGTTTGGCTGGGTAAATTTAATCCTGTGCTTTCAAGTTAGTTTACAAAAATCCTGCAGCCATTAAACTGAATGGAGCTGGGAGCTGCAGGCTATACATAGCAACTGTCAGTGGTTGCTATAGGAACAAAATAAACTGTTAATATAAGAAGCTTATGTGTGAGGTAAAAAGATGTCGGTGATGAGACGGATAAAGAGAGGCAGGGACACGGACAGGGACACGGACACGGACAGGGACACGGACAGGGACACGGACAGGGACACAGACAGTGACACAGACAGGGACACAGACAGGGGCAAAGAGACACAGACAGGGCAAAGAGACAGAGACGGACTAATTCAAATACAGACAGAGAGATAGAAACAGACAGATATATATATATATATATATATATATATATATATATATATATATATATATATATATATGTGTGTGATAATTAATTGGGTTTTTCTTTTTCACCTGAAATATAAAAAAAAACTATTTTGATTTAACTAGAAATGACAGTAAAACCTAGATAGATTAACCCTTGGGTCGGGGACCTATGGCTCATGAGCCAGATGTGGCTCTTTTTATGGCTGCATCTGGCTTGCAGACAAATAAATACATAAAAACAATACCATATTTTCCGGTTTGTAAGATTCACTCTTTTCCCCCAAAACTGGGAGCAAAATGGGGGTGCGTTTTACAAACCGCATACAGTGGGGGGAAAAAAGTATATAGTAAGCCACCACTGGTGTCCTTTGATAGCTCTTTGGTCATCACCACAGTGGAGTTTGGAGTTTGAGTTTGACTGTTTGAGGTTGTGGACATGTGTTTTTTATATTGATAAGTTTCAGCAGGTGCCATTACTACGGGTAATGAGTGGAGGACAGAGGAGCCTCTTAAAGAAGAAGTTACAGGTCTCTGAGAGCCAGAAATCTTGCAAGTTTTTAAATGACTAAATACTTAGTTTCCACCATAATTTGCAAAAAACATCTTGACAAATCAGACAAGGTGATTTTCTGGATTTGTTTTCTCATTTTGTCTCTCATAGTTGTGGTCTACCTATGATTGATGTCAATTACAGGCCTCTCTCATCTTTTTAAGTGGGAGAACTTCACAATTGGTGGCTAACTAAGTACTTTTTTTCCCCACTGTATGGCTTACTGGGGCAGCAGTGGTGGTGCAGGGTTGACAATACTTCGTACTCGTGGGGTGTCGCAGTGGCGAGCACCATTGAGCTGCCGGTGGACTGCGGGCTGCTTTGAATCTTCTGCAGTTGACGAGATCGACTTCAAGAAAATGGCCGTGAAGGCAGCGCGTGCGCAGATATGACTCCACGGCCTTTTTCTTGAAGTCCATCTCGTCAATCTGCACACACACCGCAGCCATTTTCTTGAAGTCGATGTTGTCAACTGTAGGAGATTCAAAGCAGCCCGCCAGCAGATCAATGGTTCTTGCCGCTGCGGCACCCCATGAGCCTGCAGTATCGCCGACCCTCCACTGCCGCATACTGAGCCACGACACCCCCCTCTTCCGAACCCCGCTAGCAGATCAATGGTTCTTGCCGCTGCGGCACCCCATGAGCCTGCAGTATCGCCGACCCTCCACTGCCGCATACTGAGCCACGACACCCCCCTCTTCCGAACCCTGCTAGCAGATTAATGGTTCTTGCCGCTGCGGCACCCCATGAGCCTGCAGTATCGCCAATCTCCGCTGCCGCACACTGAGCCACGACACCCCCCTCTTCCGAACCCCGCCAGCAGATCAATGGCACCCGCCACCGTGACACCGCACGAGTTTGCAGCAGTATCACTGACCCTCCACACACTGACCCTCTTGGGCCGCGACACCCCGTCCTCCATGCCCGCAGCATTGCCTACCCTGCCTCCTGAAACCTTCTGAGCCTCTCCACCGCCGCCGCTCCACCCTTGTGAGTTAATATAAGAGGCACCTTAATGGTAAGATGTAGTTTATTCATCATTGGTTAGCAACAGCATAACAACGTTATTAATAAGCATTCCGAGTCTTATTGTACTGTAAAAGTGTTGGACTTACATAAAATGCACACATTTACTTGTATTTAGTGTTAAACATATTGTATGGCTCCCACGGAATTACATTTTAAAATATGTGGCGTTTATGGTTCTCTCAGCCAAAAAGGTTCCTAACCCCTGCATTAACCTGCAGCAGCCTGGAAAAAAAAAGTTGTTGTTTTTTTTTTTGAGAAAGAGCTCAATTACATTTTGTTGCCATGGAAAATTGTCAATAGGACCCATCACACAAATGGAAATAACTCTTAAATAGAATCTGTCACCAGGCTTTTGCTCCCCCATCTGAAAGCAGCATAATGTAGGGACATAGACCCTGATTCCAGGCAGTGATGTATCACTTAAAAGGCTTCTCACTGTGTTTTATATATATATTTCTGAGAAAAAATTAAACCAAAATAAATTCTACCTTATACATAAATGGAGGTATTTAGAATATCATAATGGCCATTGCAATACCAGCCCAGCGCCCCTTCACGGCATCCTCCATTGCTGGGTCCTACACTACACTGCATCTTCTCTGGGTTTTAAAAACCTACAAGATCAGCCGGTGAACAAAAAGGAGGCTAATGAAGCAGCCAGGAGCTGGGGTTCAAATCCAGCAAACAGAGCACCACTCCCTGTTATATGCATTATACAATAGAAAAAAACAGAATGAAACAGGGGTTCCCTTGCTGGTTTCCCACACTGGTACTAACCTGACTTCAAACCGTACTGACAGCACCTTTACAATGTGAACAGGTACGTATCTGGATGGTGTATAAATATGAGACAAAAAAGACCAGCCGCACACTGTGAAAAACCAAAATAAATTCTACCTTATACATAAATTATATTCGTAGAACCGGTAGTTCAGCTGTAGATTAAAAGGAGTATTTATATACAGTGGTAGCTCGCTTAACGAGTAACCCAGTTAATGAGAATTTCGCTTAACAAGCAAAGCTTTCTGTAAATTTGTAACTTTGAGAAACTTTATGAGAAAGCCTTGCTGTATGAGCAAAATACTTACAGCACACACTTCCGGTTCTGGACATCCACCGCGCTCTGACCCTCTCTTGCAGTCCACACGCACGCACACACATACAGTATTATGCTCACCTTCCCTTCCATCACCGGCCTCATGGCTCTTGTAGTTTGCCGGTACATCGCAACGAGGGAGCAATCCTCGCGGCGAACTACAAGACCCAGGAGGCTGGCAATGAAACGGAAGGTAAGGTGAGCATAATATGTGTACCTTCCATTCCATCGCCGGCCTCCTGGGTCCTGTAGTTCGCCGCTCCAGGATGTGTATCCGCAAGCATCGCGACGAGGCAGGAACTTCCGTTGTCAACCGCTACTTAAAGGCAGCGCGCTGACCAATCAGAGGCAAGCGGCTCCTTCCTTTGACATCAGCGCTCTGGGTGCAGAAGTTCCTCCCTTGTCGTGATGGTTACCTGATACACAGCCTTTATTAGCGAACAGCAGGTCTCAGGAGACCGCCGATGGAACGGAAGGTATGGTGAGCATAATGTGTGTGTTTGTGCATGTGTGGAATGGCACAATAGGGGACTAGGGTGGGACATTTAACAAGTTGTGGAACAAATTGTCTGCATTGCAATAATTTCCTATGGGATATCTTGCTTTGCTGAACGAGTAACTTGGTTAACAAGCACACTCCCAGAATAGATTGTTCTCGTTAACTAAGGTCCCACTATAATTAATATATATATATATATATATAAATATATATATATATATATATATGGCTGCTGGCTGCTATACATAATATTATGTGATTTTTCTTCTTTTTTTCTTCCTACCCCACTGTGACCATATTGTGCAACAATGTTCCATAAAGTAGCACTAAACATACAAGTGAGAGAAAACATATTCTAAAAAGCAATCCCTAATCTCCTTTTTTTTCCCACATTTTGCCTTATGCTGTATTCAGTTAAAACTGAAAAATAAAGTGAAACATTGTTTTTTTAAGAAAAAACCATGATGGTCTTCTTAGGGATTGGTATAAGAATACAGTCTGCATGATATACGGTGAAACCGAAAATATTTTCTGGAGAAGGTTTAAATACATACGTGAAAAAATGGTACCGATGTCCTCAGTGTTTTGGCTCAGTTATCAGTATATGAAGAATCTTTTCAATTTCACAGGTTATCAGCATTGTGTCTTCCTGGTTGTTAGACAGTTGGCTGCAGCAGGAGCTTCTCCCCTTTCCCTGTTGAGATTCTAAACTCCATCTCCTTTGATCAGCCTTCCCCACTCTACCTTTTGCCAACTTAAAATGGGTTACTGTTGCAGTGCATGTTTTACCTGGGAGAACATTTTATAGTGTTACAGTTTCTGACAGTGAATAAAAAAGCGGAATATTTTGCATTTGTGGTTTATTTATTGCAAAGCTCTTCCAACTCCTAGAAGGAAATATTACATTAAAATATATTATCTAAAATATCCTGTCTACACAAGTTATTTGAGACGCAACGGAGAAAGTTCCAGAGGTTAAAAAGTAAAGTAGGTTCTGATATTCGGGCTGTAGAATATGAAGCTCCCACTTTAGCATGTCTGATTCTCCAGTAGATCGGTGCTTTGCTGCCACCTAGAGGCCATTTGTGAAAATTACATATAGCTGTATGCACTGGATGAACGCGCTTCCACATCATTAATGTTTCGTGCTTTTTGTGTTTGTTTTCCACAGTTGTTTTTTTCTAAGCCATGTTATTTCCTAACAGTCATTGTTATGATGAATTTTTGATTGATTTCAATGTGGAAAAACATGGCGTTTTGAATTTTTCATTGTTAATCAAAAAATAAACAAATATAATGCAATATTGCAATTACTAAAATGTTATTGTTGTAAATTTCACACCAAGCAGTATTTATTTGCGTCTTTTTATAAACATTTTACAAAAATTTTAATACAAGGAATAAGGGAGGAATTAGGGAAAGGGGAAACAGGAATAGACATAAAGGAAAGCAACAGTTAAGTGTGGTCTTTATGGCCAATGCTTCAGAAGTATTAACATCAAACTTTTTGTCTCCCACGCCAAGCATTGTGACAGAGCAGGGTATTGACTTGCCCACTGTACTGCTATTTTGTGCTGCACTCCTTTGCCGAGCCTAATAGAGCACTAACAATAACGGCACCTAATGTCACCAGACTGATGCCACATTCAGTTTAATGTCAGCTGAAGGGGTTAAAACCAAAATCAAGCTGTTGCCATTCGTAGCAAGACTTTGGCCATTAATCACATTTTCTCTGTGTGAAATAAGTATGCTTTTTTTTTTAAACTAGACACATTAAGAACGTTAAAAAGAGATACTCAGAGGTGAACAACCTTTTAAAGTGAACCTGTCAGGTGCAATATGCACCCAGGACCACGAGCAGTTCTGGGTGCATATTCCTAATCCCTGCCTCTGTCCCTGTATACACTAGCATAGATAAAGAGATCTTTAGAAAAAGTGTTTCTAAAGATCTTTTATCGTATGCTAATGAGGCCAAGGACTAGTCGCAAGGGTGTTACTACCCTTGGCTAGTCGGCCCCCTTAGTATGTAAGCACACCCCTAGCCAAGAGAACTAACGCCCTTGCGACTAGTCGCTGGCCTCATTAGCATATTATAAAAGATCTTTAGAAATATGTTTTCGAAAGATCTCTTTATCTATGCTTCTAGATAAAGGGATGGTTAGACAGGGATTAGCAATATGCACCAAGAACTGCTCGTGGTTCAGGGTGCATATTGCACCTGACAGGTTAACTTTATCTGTATGTTATGATGTCCTGCCTGCTTCAGTCAGCCACTGGCCTCATTTGTTAGTTGCTTGCATTTCATCTATGACTGCTGAGCCCAGAGATCAGTTGCAGCAGACTATTGAAGTGACAGATGGACACGAAGTCATCCTTTCCATTTTGAGCAGGTGTGGTTTCCTAAAATTGTTGTTCCTAAAAGTCTTGTGGTTTGTTCTGATGCAACTTTTCATACTTTCACCATGCTGACATGTTTTGTTTTGTTTTTAATTTTAAAGAAATTACTGTCTCCTAGCAACCCTTCCAAAGAAGCCATACTTATTCAGTCTTTTCTATTTGTACTTACATGAACTTGAACATTTAAAGGGGTTATCTGGCTTCTTTTGACTTTTTTTTTGTATTACCCTATTGGGCTACATTGGGGCAGGTAAGTAGATACTGAGCACTTACCTGCCCTGCTGTCAGCCCCTCTCCCCCGGCTCAGAGTGGTCATGTGACCGCTCCTGCCGCGATTTTGCTGCTTCCAGTCATTTCATATCAACATGGGCAGGGCCACGTTGACATACAAATCTGGAACAGCATGTCGCCTCCCTGCAGGGCGGCTACAGTGCGATGAGCCCCGCCCTCCTTCTCTGCACCCTCCCACACATTCCCCCGCACCCCTTACTCTCCCCGCAACCTCCCCCTGCACTGCTGTGGGGCCTGCCTGCGGCTGCCGTGGTGTCACCGCCAGCACCGGGCCCCTGCTCAGGATCGCACATTCAAATGTACTGGCATCACAGATCACAGATGCCGATACATTTGAAAGCGCTGATGAGAGAGAGCGCAGCACTGCTTCTCATCACTGTCCTGCTGTCTGTGCTCTCTTCAGCACAGCAGTAACGTCACTACTGTGCTGATATGTCCAGAGCACAGACTGCGCGCGAACGTGCAGGAGCGGCGGGGACCGAGGACGGGTGAGTATGTACTCCCTACATGTGTTCCCTATGTGGGTAGGGGGGGGGTCGGTGCAGAGCACCGTGTGTGCGTGCGGTGCAGAGCCATATGTGTGTGTGTGGTGCAGAGCCCTATGTGCGTGTGCGGTGCAGAGCCCGATGTGCGTGTGCGGTGCAGAGCCCGATGTGCGTGTGCGGTGCAGAGCCCGATGTGCGTGTGCGGTGCAGAGCCCGATGTGTGTGTGCGGTGCAGAGCCCTATGTGCGTGTGCGGTGCAGAGCCCGATGTGCGGTGCAGAGTCCGATGTGCGTGTGTGGTGCAAAACCATATGTGCGTGTGTGTGGTGCAGACACATATGTGCGTGTGTGTGGTGCAGAATCATATGTGCGTGTGTGTGGTGTGCAGAGCCCTATGTGCGTGTGCGGTGCAGAGCCCTATGTGCGTGTGCGGTGCAGAGCCCTATGTGCGTGTGCGGTGCAGGGTCCGATGTGCGTGTGTGTGGTGCAGAACCATATGTACGTGTGTGTGGTGTGCAGAGCCATATGTGCGTGTGTGTGTGGTGCAGAGCCACATGTGCGCGTGTGGGGTGCAGAGTCATATGTGCGTGTGCGGTGCAGTGCCCTATGTGCGTGTGCGGTGCAGAGCCCTATGTGCGTGTGCGGTGCAGGGTCCGATGTGCGTGTGTGTGGTGCAGAACCATATGTACGTGTGTGTGGTGTGCAGAGCCATATGTGCGTGTGTGTGTGGTGCAGAGCCACATGTGCGCGTGTGGGGTGCAGAGTCATATGTGCGTGTGTGGTGCAGAGCCCGATGTGGTGTGGGGTGCAGAGCCTGATGTGGGGCTGTTATTTGCAATGCTGTAGTGATAACAGGTCAGGTGCTGGGGAAGAATACTGACAGGGAATGTGTGTGCAGGGGGCGGGCAGGGGGCGAGGCTGGACACTGAGGTTGGGCGGTGCCAGCTCTGACTGAGGTTTTGCACAGGAAGTGGTCATGTTTGCTGGAGCTGAATGTAAACAAGGAGCTGCAGAGAATAAAGGGGGAATTCAAGAGGAACAAAAGTTAGAAAACAAAAAATAACAATGTAGGGGTGTTTTATGTGACAATACAGCACAGATTAGCTTAACAAAAAATTTTGAGTTTATGTCGGACAACTCCTTTAATGTTAACTAGAATTAGCCTTTAGAGTCTGAGCTATAGCTCTGGGATTTTTTGCACAGTCTGACCTTGGTGTGCATTTGCTGTGACATCTACTCCTCAGAAGCCTGTCGACTGTCTTGAATGTTTTCCACTTGTGAATATTGATTCTCATTTTAAATCATGGACTCCAAATTATTTGGAAAGGGCTTTCTAACCCTTTCCAGAATGATGGACAACAACAGTTGTTTCATTGCTGATATGTTTCTTCACTTATTTATTTACAGTGTAAGCGCGACACCATGTGGACACATGCGAGGCATGCTGACGCGCTACCACTGTAAATAAATGAACTGTACTACATTAGTTACGAATTCCGTTTGCATCAAAACAACGCAAATGTGAAGCAGGCCTAATGTCAAAAACCTGCATGGCCATAAATGCAGTTTGGAGGGTTTCAGTTGACTTTACTGTCAGATTTCCTTTACATATCTATTCTTGTGTACCTACAGCAGGTGAAATGAGTAAATATTTTTCTAAAGGTGCTATTGACATGAATTTCTCACCAGATATCGGTAAAACATGAAAAATCTTGACAGCAGCTGAAATTTATCAGTAATTACAAAGCAAGTCTGCTGCTAAGGGGAAATATCAGCTGCTTGAACTGATAGCCTATTAAAAGGTGTCTCATTACCAAGGTGCCACACAAGAAACATCTCATGATGGGTAAAACCAGTGAGCTGTCTCAAGACCTTTGCAACCTTATTGTGGCAAAACATGCTGAATGCATTGGTTATAGAACAATTTCTATACTACTGAAGGTTCCAGTGAGCACTGTTGGGCCTATAATCTGGAGTTGGAATGGACATCATTTCACCATAAACCAACCATGACCAGAGGAGAGAAAATAATGTTCAGAAGAGTTGTCCAAGAGCCAAGATTCAACTGTGGAGCGCTACAGAAAGTCCTGAAATCAGCAAGTACAAGTATTAAAAAAAACAATAAGTAATGCACTCAAACTCCATGGCCTGTATGCACACTCACCACGCAAGACTCCACTGCTGAACAGAAAGCATGTTCAAGCGCGTTTAAAGTTTGCTTAACAACATTTAGACAAGCCTGGGAAATGCTGTAAAAATATAATCTGGTCAGATAACACCAAAATTGAACTGTTTGGATGCCATTATACACACCACTGCATATCGCCCCAAAAACACGATTCCAACAATGAAGTTTGTAGCTGAGAACATCATGGTGTGGGGCTGTTTTTTAGCTGACTGCACTGACAAATGTCATAGAATTTGAAGGAAGGATGGATGTGATGCAGAGAAAATAAAGTTGCTAAAATAACCCAACTGATCACCTGACCTGAATTCAATAGAACATTTCTAGAAGGAACTAAAGCTTAAAGTTCATAGAAAGCCCACATAACCTTCAAAATTTGAAGTGTTTGTGTGGAAGAATGGGCTAAACTCACACCAGTGCAATGCATGCGACTAGTTTCTACATACAGGATAGATCTTGAAGTTGTCCACTCCATTTTGGCTTTTGTATGAGGTATTAAATAAATTTCAGTAAGCGTGTTAAATACTTTTTCACTTTGTCATTTTTCATTATTGCTCAACTTAATTCATGGATGGATATCTATATGGTTTGATTTCTTTGCCTGTGTTGACTGGATGGTGAGAAATAAATGTCAAAAGCATCTTTAGAAATATATTTACTTAAAAAAATTGGTGACATGTTCAAAACTTATTTCACCCTCTGTATTTCATGTGACCATTCCAAAGGACTATTTAATAATGTAGGTTATGCACAAGGCAAAAAAACCCAACCCACCTTATGATTATCTGATACATGTCCAATTCTGAGTGTCTCCGGATACATTTATATACATGCATGAGAATGATAGCTCTATATACAAGTTATCCTTTTTCTACTTTTCCCCAACTGCTCTTTTTAGTACATTGGAAATCATATTCATAAACATTTTTTGTTAGCATTTTTCAAAGCCAGATCTTCCTCTCTTTCTCTCATCCTTCAGCCCTTTGAAGATTTTGCACATTGCTTTTGAAGCCCTTCAGGGATTGGAATATTTGAACTGTCATCGCATTGTCCACCGGGCACTGTCTCCTCACAATATCCTGCTGGATGGAGAGGTAAGGATGATGGGATCTATGGGGATTCGGGAGTTTCTTTGTGATCTAGTTACTCTATGGCTAGACAGCATGCATTAGAATGAATAGTTGTTTCTTAAATTCTATAAGGATTAATCATTCAGAATATGTGTGTAAACCTAGCCAGCTCTGTAATCTTTACTCAGGTTATGTATAAAATGGGCACGTTTTACAGAATTTCTTGCTAGTATTCTCACCTTATATTCACGAAGTTAGAGGCTTTCCATTTATATATAAATAATTCTTAGAGTACTTATAATCAGGATTTTATCAGGATAAACAAGAAAATATGGTCCTGCACCACCACACAATACCTTAACAAGTGCTGCTAAGGAGAACGTCCTCTCAGGTACTCCAAGTAGAATTCTGGAAGGGGGTGCGCATCATGCAAAAGGAAAGAAATATCCAATGAATAATCCGGAAGCGCAGAAGGAGTGGCACTGCCCACGATGTAGCCAGAAAGTCTTTTTTTTTATTCCAGTTGTATGCAATTTAAAAAATGCAGGAGAGGAGCCGGGTGCAGGCCCTCTATGGACAACGGCTGTTTCGCACCTAATTGCATTTCTACTGATCCCGTAGAGACGCGATTAGGCGCGAAACGGCCTTCTTCTGTAGAGGACCTGCACCCGGCTCCTCTCCTGCATTTTTTAAATTGCACACAACTGGAATAAAAAAATACTTTCGGGCTATGTCTTGGGTAGTGCCGCTCCTTCAGCTCTTCTGGATTAATCAAGATGATATACCCACCAAACAAATGGCTGTACAGTTAGGTCCAGAAATATTTGGACAGTGACACAATTTTCGCGAGTTGGGCTCTGCATGCCACCACATTGGATTTGAAATGAAACCTCTACAACAGAATTCAAGTGCAGATTGTAATGTTTAATTTGAAGGTTTGAACAAAAATACCTGATAGAAATTGTAGGAATTGTACACATTTCTTTACAAACACTCCACATTTTAGGAGGTCAAAAGTAATTGGACAAATAAACCAAACCCAAACAAAATATTTTTATTTTCAATATTTTGTTGCGAATCCTTTGGAGGCAATCACTGCCTTAAGTCTGGAACCCATGGACATCACCAAACGCTGGGTTTCCTCCTTTTTAATGCTTTGGCAGGCCTTTACAGCCGCAGCCTTCAGGTCTTGCTTGTTTGTGGGTCTTTCCGTCTTAAGTCTGGATTTGAGCAAGTGAAATGCATGCTCAATTGGGTTAAGATCTGGTGATTGACTTGGCCATTGCAGAATGTTCCACTTTTTTTCACTCATGAACTCCTGGGTAGCTTTGGCTGTATGTTTGGGGTCATTGTCCATCTGTACTATGAAGCGCCGTCCGATCAACTTTGCAGCATTTGGCTGAATCTGGGCTAAAAGTATATCCCGGTACACTTCAGAATTCATCCGGCTACTCTTGTCTTCTGTTATGTCATCAATAAACACAAGTGACCCAGTGCCATTGAAAGCCATGCATGCCCATGCCATCACGTTGCCTCCACCATGTTTTACAGAGGATGTGGTGTGCCTTGGATCATGTGCTGTTCCCTTTCTTTTCCAAACTTTTTTCTTCCCATCATTCTGGTACAGGTTGATCTTTGTCTTATCTGTCCATAGAATACTTTTCCAGAACTGAGCTGGCTTCATGAGTTGTTTTTCAGCAAATTTAACTCTGGCCTGTCTATTTTTGGAATTGATGAATGGTTTGCATCTAGATGTGAACCCTTTGTATTTACTTTCATGGAGTCTTCTCTTTACTGTTGACTTAGAGACAGATACACCTACTTCACTGAGAGTGTTCTGGACTTCAGTTGATGTTGTGAACGGGTTCTTCTTCACCAAAGAAAGTAGCGGCGATCATCCACCACTGTTGTCATCCGTGGACGCCCAGGCCTTTTTGAGTTCCCAAGCTCACCAGTCAATTCCTTTTTTCTCAGAATGTACCCGACTGTTGATTTTGCTACTCCAAGCATGTCTGCTATCTCTCTGATGGATTTTTTCTTTTTTTTTCAGCCTCAGGATGTTCTGCTTCACCTCAATCGAGAGTTCCTTAGACCGCATGTTGTCTGGTCACAGCAACAGCTTCCAAATGCAAAACCACACACCTGTAATCAACCCCAGACCTTTTAACTACTTCATTGATTACAGGTTAACGAGGGAGACGCCTTCAGAGTTAATTGCAGCCCTTAGGGGCACTTTGCACACTGCGACATCGCAGGTGCGATGTCGGTGGGGTCAAATTGAAAATGACGCACTTCCGGCATCGCATGCGACATCGCAGTGTGTAAAGGCTGGATGATACGATTAACGAGCGCAAAAGCGTCGTAATCGTATCATCGGTATAGCGTCGGCGTAATTCATAATTACGCTGACGCGATGGTCCGATGTTGTTCCTCGCTCCTGCGGCAGCACACATCGCTGTGTGTGAAGTCGCAGGAGCGAGGAACGTCTCCTACCGGCCTCACTGCGGCTTCCATAGGATATGCGGAAGGAAGGAGGTGGGCAGGATGTTTACATCCTGCTCATCTCCGCCCCTCCGCTCTGATTGGCCGCCTGCCGTGTGACGTCGCAGTGACGCCGCACGACCCGCCCCCTTAACAAGGAGGCGGGTCGCCGGCCACAGGGACGTCGCACGGCAGGTGAGTGTGTGTGTGAAGCTGGCGTAGCGATAACTTTCGCTACGCCAGCTATCACCACATATCGCTGCTGCGACGGGGGCGGGCACTATCGCACTCGGCATCGCAGCATCGGCCTGCGATGTCGTAGTGTGCAAAGCCCGCCTTAGAGTCCCTTGTCCAATTACTTTTGGTCCCTTGAAAAAGAGGAGGCTATGCATTACAGAGCTATGATTCCTAAACCCTTTCTCCGATTTGGATGTGAAAACTCTCATATTGCAGCTGGGAGTGTGCACTTTCAGCCCATATTATATATATAATTGTATTTCTGAACATGTTTTTGTAAACAGCTAAAATTACAAAACTTGTGTCACTGTCCAAATATTTCTGGACCTAACTGTATGTAGAAGCCGCTAACTGAGTAAATATTTACCTCTCTTGTAGAAGTCTGTCTTTCTGTTTTAGAGAAATCCATAGTTATAATTGTATGCTAGTGAGTGGTAATTCCAGTGGGTGGACAATGACATCAGTTGGGTGGGCACTGCTCTGACGGCTCTCCTGATTCTCTGCCTTTTCCCCGCACACAGCCTGCCTCATGTCTCTGTTCGACAGGTTACTGAAACAAGAGAAACCCGTCAATCCGAGATAGGAGGCTAGCAGCGGACGGGGTAGAGGGAGAGGACAGGAGAGATGGAAGTGTAAGATCCAAACACATTGCACTTTTAGTTCTAGGGCAATCCATAGTTATCATTGTATACTAATATACAAGAAAGGTGAGGATTTACTCAGCATTAAAGCGCCTCTACATACATGTCATATTTTAGGGTATAAAATCCTCATGACAAGTTCTCTTTTTTAATCATTGTACAAATGTTAAGTTTTGCTAATAATCTGTATTTAAGTATAAGTTTCAAATCCATCTTTGATTGCTGTCAGATCAGTAAAAGAAAAAAGTGGTCAGGACTCTCTTTTCACTGTCTGTGCCCACTGTTGGGCACACACGCACAAAAGTATGTGCCAGTCAGTGCGCACAGTGAGGATAGATGCCAAGGGGGCACACTGTAAAGAATCATATGCTGTTTGGAATACGTTTCTTTGCAGAGTCTCTTCTTATAGGAAAGCACTCTTTGATGTACTTTTCTATACAGTTAAACAAATGGCATACAGGTGCATAACGGCCATATGAAGGCTGAAAGAACACACTGCGCGCTCTGAGGATTCTCCGATGTTGGCGCCAGTAGCCACGGGTGCGTGACCAAAAGTATGTGATTTCCATGCTGCCTTGCCCTTGAGAAAGCCACAGAACATGGGCGATACGTGTGGGGCCTTAACCCACTTTTGGTCCACCTGTCCTGCCCCGGATTTCCACAGGTTTGCCTGTTTTCATGGAGGAGTACAGAGCTTGTCCCTAGGCTGGGATTCTTTGGCCACAAATAATCTTCCAGGTTTCTATTGGGTCTCCTGACTTTCTACTGTATTTGGTGATTAGCGTGTTAGTTGTGGCTAGCTGCATGGTTCATGACATCAGGACCCTCCATCAACTTGGGACTCCATGCATGTGTCATTTCTAGACTGGCTAGCCACACTGCAGATCCCCATGTTCCCATCAACTTTGGGTTGTATTGTTTGGCGTAACCACAGGGCTATTTAGGGCTCGTGCATAGGATTATCATAGGTGGACTTAACCTTTCTCCATTTTGTGTGGGCTATATGTCTTTGTATCCAGTGTTTGATTTTTAAATGGTTTTAGAGGTGTCTTATTGTGTCATTTTTGTATGTTTGTATTTGTCATGTGTAGCTTTTTGCCTTATTAAATATAAATAAAAATTATCCTTTTTTTAATATGACATGTGGTGATCCCGTTTCATTAGGTACATTTTCTTTCTCCAATATGATTTCCATACATGCTGTCACATGGCGACTAGATGGATGCAGCTGCGCCCAGTGCAAATGTATTGAGTGAGGCCAGATGCAGCCTAGTCGGAATGTGGTCGTTAGTATGCAGATCACATTCTTGCGGTCACATCACCATCTGTTTCCAGTACCAGCACTGGAGAATCCTCACAGCATGCAGTGCTCACGATGTGAGAATTCACAAGTCTGCAGCCATATAGAGTGACTGCAGACTTATAGCCTATGGCCAGACAGCCCCTTTTACTAGTCCTGCTCTCTGCTGAGTAATGAATACAATTATATTCCGTCTAGACAATTCTCTGTGAGAAAAACAGCTTGGCCTCTTAGCTGATGCACTATAGCAAACTACATCATATGGTCAGAAGAATTAGGAAATACCTATTAAAGGGGCTTTCCACTTTCAGTAAAGTTGACCCTAAGTGCTCTAAAATAATTAAACAAACAGAACAATTACTCTCCTTTACCAGGTTCAGCGCCGGTTTCCCGCTTCTGCTTGGCTCTTGGTCTTCTTTCTGTGATTGACTACAGAAGTGAAGCGTGCGGTCAATGTGACCTCACTGCAGCAGCCAAACCACCAACTGAATATTAGCTGCATGTCATCTGATTGCCTATACAGTTAATATTCCTGTGTGTAACTGCATTTCTGTAAGCAAGATTCCAGATTGCCTGCACACTGACTGAGATCTTATGCCCTGCCCGGACTTAAACCAATGCACAGTATATTTTAAACTTTGCCCCTAACAATTTTTTTTCTGACCGTTCAAAAGTAAAATCAGTTTGGTCCACACCGTTATGGGAGATGATCTCATGGTGCATATTCTATTTTCTTTCCTGATCACCTTCTCTTTGAGCAAAGTCTTGTCTATTCTGTCATTGACCATGTTAAGATTATTCAAAGGAGTAACGATTCTGGAAGTTATGCCATCCAATTCAGAACTGTGGCTTTCTAATTGGTCTGAAATAATAACACTCTCTTTACAATTTTCTATGCTGGTCTGGCTCATTGAAAGATCTTGCTATTAGAGGTTTGCAAACATCCCTTGATAATCTGAATTATTTCCTAGTTGTGTGGATGTATCTTTTAAGAACTCAAAAGGAGAAACCTTAAGATTCTCATTCAGGAATCCATGCAAATTGTCCAGCAGGAATTGTAGTTTGCCATAAGATTCTTTTACCTTACTCAAGGACTTTGCCTGTATAGTGGTGAAAAGGATCACTATCACATGGACCCTTCCAAGCTCAAGGCCAAATAAGGAAACTTCATACCTTAGGCGAAAGAGAAGAGGGTGCCTTTTCGGTTATTATCATACACAAAAGATACAAGCTTGTGCCTATGTCTGCTTTCTTCAGTTCCTCTGTGTTCACAGGACAAGCCTTCATTGATTCCGAAGCTGTATATATATACTGATCTGTCTTTGGTTAGAAGGCTAAAAATGATTTGAATTTTTCTGCGGACGCCTCTTAAATCCTTACAAATGGCTCCACAGTTCCTCGTAGTCATATTCAATTCCAGATTGAAAATCTTCGTATTGGAGCATAACACATTAGGGACGTTTTTTTTTGTTTTTTTTTTTAGATTCGCAACTATATTATGCGCCTGTGTTCTGTGTATTTTTAAGGTACTACTGGTTAAGGCTATATACCCAAGGTATTGATTGGTCATCTGACCAGATCGCCGAGTGTTGATCATCTTGTTTTCAAAATTTTCACAAAGTTCTTCCTTAACCACCATTTCTAATGCTCTGCCTCTTTTGCCTTCAATTTGCCTGTTCCTTACCGAGACTTCATGGACCTCTTATCCAAGCAGAAGGTCTAGACACTACCTCCACATAGGCTCTTTGATGTGCGATACCTCTTCTTCTAGGTACTGAACTACCCAGAGGGAGAGCCTTTTTATCTTCCTGAGACTAAAGCAATGTCCACTTATATTTAAAGAGAATCTGGAAAGAGAGTTTGTCTGGATGTTTGGGCAGGCTTCTTATTTTATAAAGAAATAAAATGAGTGTCATGCACACACAGTTAGTAGTCACCTGGCATCTCCAAAATGGCTACCACAAATCGGCTGGTCACAAGCCACTCAGTTTCTCAGAACCCAGTGGTTCCCCTGGCCTTCACTCTTTAACCCATGTACAGGGATCTGGACTTAAACAGAGGTCCCTGGGTAAGGGCCACAGAGTCTGCTGCTGTTTAGTGGCAGAAGATGGCAAGAAGGAAAGTCAGGATGCCGTGTTGGATCCAGGAGGTCACTTCAGGAACAGAATCAACACGCAGATAGTCAAATGTGAAGCCGAGGTCAATGAACAGGAAAATGAAGTTAAAGTACAGGAGTTCAGGACAGAGGCACAAACCAGGATAGAGTCTACTGACTGGCAGTGGGAGCTTGCTGCAGCTTCCAGACTGGACAGAATCAGAAGTCCCCCAAATAAAGTAAGAGTGTTATATTAAGCATCACCCACAGCAACAGTGTTGCGCCATCTAGCGGTCGGAGCAGAAACCGGCACAGATCTTATAGAGTCATTGAGAATACGTATAGATCTCATTAAAATCACTCTTCAAGCCTGTTATCCTTTGCACCTCATCTTTGACCTAGCATCTTCACCAAATTAGAAGTGCTTAGAGCTTCTAACCTAATCTTCAGTAAAGAGGGTGATGAATAAAAGACTTAACCCATAATGTTGTTTATGAATATTTCATCATGCCTTTCAGTTTATGAAACCCAACTGCTGTTTTCCCGCAATTCATTAATGAAGACTTCCGTAACGTCCTCTACTAGAATGTTTGGATGATATACTAAAATTCTCTTGAGACTTGTCTTCATGTCTAATCCATTCTGAAGAGACTGCGACAAAATCTTTATGCCAAGCCAATCAAAACAAGCTTGGCTTTAACTGTAGCCGCGTTTCTAGCATTGCAATGTGTTTGAATGAAAACCGTGTTTTCATTCACTTGCATCAGACAAATATTTTGAAAGTAGTGAGAAATTATACCACAAAGTATATTGCAGAGGTGTCAAACTTATGAAGCGATTTAAGCTATTTTTAGAAAAGCAAAAAACCCTCTCTCCTTATCCCTTCATTGGGGGACACAGAAGACCATGGGTGTATGCTGCTGTCACTAGGAGGCTGACACTATGCAAGAAAAGTTAGCTCCCCCCAGCAGTGAACACCCACCAACTGGCACGGAGATAATCAGTTCTAGGCTATGTGCCCATGTTGTTTTTTCGTGTGCATCTTTTCTGCACACAATAAAAAGCATGTTATGGGAGTCAAAAACGCAGCTGAAAAACATGCATTTTTATTGCGTTTGCACATTTTTTTTGTGCTTTTTTTTGTGCTTTTTTTACTCATGGCAATCACAGTGGTTCAGGCACTGTACCTCTGCGATCATCACCTTCTCTCACTGCCCGTAGCGGTCCCCCGCGCCTCTCCCGGCAGTGTAACCCCCCTGAATGCTGCGACCAGTGCAATCACAGCATTCAGGAGGCAGGGAGAGGGGTCACATACCTCTCCCTGGCATTCAGGTCCTTGAAATGCAATTACAAGGACCCAAACGCTGCCATGGTAACACTGAGTAATCACCATGATGACCCCAGATAACTGCGCTACGCAGAGCCTCACAGACCATGCTGTATGCACAGTGCAAAGTGCTGCACTATAATCCCCTGTAGGGATAAAGCACTCCAGTGGATTATAGAAACACAGAAAAACATGCAGAAACAATTGACATGCCAATTATTTTTCAGCAACAAAATCTGCAAGAAAGACGGCATGTGCGCACAGCAAGTCACGATTCTCATAGACTTTGCTGGGATGCATTTTCCTTACTTTTATTAATGGAAAAATGCAAGAAAAAACGCAACAAAAACAAGTGTGCACATAGTCTTAACTTAGTATCAGTAGAAAGCAGACACGGGGCTGCACCCAGACTCCTTTCTACCTTATGATTTTTGCTTTCTATTAAAGATTTCCTTTTTTTTCAGATATGACTTGTGAGTGGACAACAGAGTGGAATTGTATTACTCTGTCATTCCACCTAGAAACTGAGAGCACAGTGCCAAGTTGTGTCACAACTGTATCCTCTCTGGTCTATGAGGCAGGACCCTGACCTCCACCCCCCCCCAACACATTCAGTGCATTGCGAAAGTACTCGGCCCCCTTGAATTTTTCAACCTTTTCCCACATTTCAGGCTTCAAACATAAAGATATAAATTTTAATGTCAGTACTTGAAGGGCATCATGAAGGGTGATGCTGGCCGTTCTCCTACCATCTTGGAGTTCCCTCCACTCCCTAAGTAGACGCCACTTCTATGGCACAAGCTTAGTAAGTTTCACGTTTATACCTTTTATTTTATGTAACTGTCTATACTGCAATTGTATTGTTCCCTTTTGTAAATTCTTGTATATTTTTTAAACTTCCTATTTTCGGATTAAATATATAAAAATTTAATAGTTTCTTCCTCATGCTTTATATACGAATCCAATAAACCCGAAGGGCCTTATGCTATCTGTAACGGGTCCCCAGCTACCTGTAGAAAGTCTGGGTGGTGGCAGCATAATTGTTATTGCAGAGAATTATTGGAGTGCTATCATTAAGGGTACGGAGGTGTATATATATATTCCATTAGCGGGAATCGGTGATATATACATTTACCCTTGCTGTGAGACCTCCAATATTTGGCATTATTAGCTCAGCAGCCTCATCTTATGCATTGTCCTGCAGTACCAAAAGTGGCCTGCAGACAAGGGAGGCACTAGAGAGTAGTCGTGTGTAACAAATCAGTGAACAGCTGCGGATTTCTGAGTGACTTCCCCGCCTGTTCATGACAAAATGGTGAAGAATCAACGACAAGTGGGACACAATTGTGAAGATGAACGATATTTATTGCTTATTTTAAATTTTTGAAAATTGGGGCGTGCAATATTATTTGGCTCCTTTACTTTCAGTGCAGCAAACTCACTCCAGAAGTTCATTGAGGATCTCTGAATGATCCAATGTTGTCCTGAATGACTGATAATGATAAATATAATCCAACTGTGTGTAATGAAGTCTCCATATAAATGCACCTGCTCTGTGATAGTCTCCGTAGTCTGTTTAAAGCACAGAGAGCATCATGAAGACCAAGGAACACAACAGGCAGGTCCGTGATACTGTTGTGGAAAAGTTTAAAGGTGGATTTGGTTGCAAAAAGATGTCCAAAACACTAAACATCCCAAGAAGCACTATGCAAGCAATCATATTGAAATGGAAGGAGTATCATACCACTGTAAATCTATCAAGACCTGGCCGTCCCTCAAACATTTCATGTCAAACAAAGAGAAGACTGATCAGAGATGCAGTCAAGAGGCCCATGATCACTCTAGATGAACTGCAGAGATCTACATCTGAGGTGGGAGAGTCTGTCCATAGCACAACAATCAGTCATAGACTGCACAAATCTGGCCTTTATGGCAGAGTGACAAGAAGAAAGCCATTTCTCAAAGATATCCATTAAAAGTGTCATTTAAAGTTTGCCACAAGCCACCTGGGAGA
Source organism: Anomaloglossus baeobatrachus (assembly GCF_048569485.1). NCBI lineage: Eukaryota > Metazoa > Chordata > Amphibia > Anura > Aromobatidae > Anomaloglossus > Anomaloglossus baeobatrachus. Next base: position 280,427,821 of record NC_134353.1, on the reverse strand, counting down.
CACCCCAAATATGTGCAAGAAGATGCTCTGGTCAGATGAAACCAAAATTGAACTTTTTTGGCACAATGCCAAACGATATGTTTGGTGTAAAAGCAACACCGCTCATCACCCTGAACACACCATCCCCACTGTCAAACATGGTGGTGGCAGCATCATGGTTTGGGCCTGCTTTTCTTCAGCAGGGACAGGGAAAATGGTTAAAATTGATGGAAAGATTTATGGAGCCAAATACAGGACTATTCTTGAAGAAAACCTGTTGGAGTCTGCAAAAGACCTGAGACTGAGACGGAGACTTGTCTTTCAATAAGGCAATGATCCAAAACATAAAGCAAAATCTACAATGGAATGGTTCAAAAATAAACGTTTCCAGGTGTTAGAATGGCCAAGTCAAAGTCCAGACCTGAATCCAATCGAGAATCTGTGGAAAGAGCTGAAAACTGCTATTCCCAAACGCTCTCCATCCAACCTCACTGAGCTCGAGCTGTTTGCAAAGGAAGAATGGGCAAGAATTTCAGTCTCTTAATGTGCAAAACTGATAGAGACATACCCCAAGTGACTTGCAGCTGTAATCGCAGCAAACGTTGGTGCTACAAAGTATTAACTTAGGGGCCGAATAATATTGCACGCCTCAATTTTCAGTTACTTATTTTTTACAAAAACTTAAAATGGGCAATAAATATCGTTCACCTTCACAATTGTGTCCCACTTGTTGTTGACTCTTCACCATAACATTAAAATTTTTATCTTTATGTTTGAAGCCTGAAATGTGGGTAAAGGTTGAAAAATTCAAGAGGGCCGAATACTTTTGCAAGGCAGTGTGCACATGAAAAGTATTTGGGGCTCCTCGGCGGACAGTCCTTGTCCGTTTGCCTCCCAGAGCGAGACATTGCAGGAAGGTAAGACTGAACCGTTTATTTCCAGCCACCTAACAGACAGCATTCTGGATGCCTGATGACTGTCCTCCTCATTGTGCTGCGATGAAGGACTTCGGGGCCTTCAGGACAGATATCTCCCTCTCCCTAGGTCCAGGGCTAAAAGAGGGGTCCTGGTTTAAAAAAGGAAAAAAATAAAAGGATAAAGCAGTCTACTCTATTTTCCTGCCTTTTTCCCTTCCTCTGCTCTTTTTTTCTTCCTTTCTCTACCAAACGCGGCCTTCTCGCTGTCCTAGTTCACCTTCACACCTACACATCTGCTTGTGCCGAAGAGCCACAGTCTACGTAGTTCTTCAGGTTGACAGGCTCCAGATCCACTGTGAGCTCTGTCATCTGGGTGCTCCTCCTCTATTCCCAGCAACTCTTCCCTTTGGCACTTCTTTCCTTATTTATATGCCTAACCATAGGGGGAGTCTCACTTCCATTCTCTGGTTTTTGTCCTACACATTGCCTGTTCTTTTTTTATCAAGAAGTCTTTCTCTGATCAGACCTCATTAATGTAGCCTGTTAACCTTGCCATCCTCCCCAAAAGCCCCCCACTGCCTGCAGGGAGAACGCAACACCTCCCTCCCGAGTGGGCCACAGCTCTCTCCCAGTCAGTTGCCAACCTAACCAAGGTATTTCAGGTCTTGGTTTTAGTCATAGAATGATTATCCAATCCAGCCATCCCACTCGCTTCCCAGGGAAAGCCGTTAATTTGACTCTCAATAGAAATGACAAGGTATCTGTGCACTCCGAGCAGTCCGTACCCTTTAAGAAATGAGAATGGCCTCCTCGCATTTTGGCCAACCACAATAAAGTTAATGGACTTTTAGCTAGGTAATGAGAGCATGCAAAACATGTTATTAAAGAAGAAAACAGAACTCCTGTACCCATATGCAGCTGACCTACAAAAATGAGCAGTCACTTCCCCTGCAGAGGAGCGCGGTGGAGCCAGGAGCGAGCAACAGGAGGTGGGCGGGACCTGCACGAGCTCCGGTCATGTGACAGCCGGAGCTAGTTCAGGCCCGCCCACCTTCTCTTGCAAAGTGCAGACAGACAGCCGGAAAGTGAAGTGCTGCGTGATGGAAGTAAGTATGAACTCCCGATCACTCCAGCACTTGTTCTGCATTGAGGATGCAGTGGTGAAGCTATGGTACTGTATCCTCAATGCAGAATGACCGCAGCATATCCGCAGGACATTCCGCAATAAAACTGCTGCATGTAAAAAGACAAAGTTGTACTGCGGTTTTCTGGGAGCTCCCACTTTCCCCGAGGGCACATAGCTTTAGAGGCTGCAGGATCGGTCATCTGTCTGTCCTTCACCTCGGCATGAATTTCCAAGGCGGTTTTAGCCTAGGCTAAACTATTTCTCCAGGGTAGCCTGTCGGGCACCCCTACTTCCGAACTAGCAGACCATATTACCCACACAAGAAAATACCTTCTGGCAGCTTCACTGGATGGAGCTGCTTGCTCAGCTCTTGTAGCCAGCAATATTGCCACAATGTGCAGAATCTTATGGCTGAAGACATGGAAGGCGAATTCTGCATCCAAGAAGTCTCTGAGCAGTCACCCATTCCAGGGATCCCAGCTCTTCAGAGAAAAGCTAGTCAACATCATCTCGGATGCCACTGGGGGAAAAAGTACTTCACTTTTGCAACAGAAGCCCAAACATCCACCCCCAAGAGTCACACAACTCCATTTGGTGCCTATTTTCAATTCTCATCTGGGAACAACTTCCACCAGTTTAAGTCTCTGATTCACCAGGAAAAAGGAGGCCATTCTAGCCATTCCCCTCAGAGTGCCCCTGCGGTCACCAGAGCCAGATTTTTAGGTCCAAATCCACCAGATTTTCCTCAGCATGATGGTGCGTCCCCACCAGGCAATCCACTCGGTGGGTGATCGTCTCCTCCTTTTCCGGGAAGAGTGGCTTTCCACTGTCAACAATGTTTTGGTCTGAGACGTTATCTACAGCTACAAAATAGTTTTCCATCATTCATCTCACCATGTTGCAAGAGTCTCCAGATTACTCTGGACACTCTTTCACACCTTAGTTGGGTCATCAACAGAGCGAAGCCATCTCTTATCAAGCCCCTGCTTATTATTTTTTTGACAGTGCTGTTCGACCCTGCACGCGCAAGAGTCTTCCTGCCCAAAGACAACTAAGCAGGATTCATTCTCTCAGACGTCCCTTTCAATGCTCTATCCTTTTTTGCATGAGTATACTGGGCAAGATGATAGCCACACTGGAAGCAGTTCCTTTGACAGTTCCATGCACTCCCCCTACAGCATTTTCTCCTATCAAGGTGGGATAACTCCACTCCCAAGATTGCCTGGTCACGCTTCCACCCCAGAACAAGAAGTCCCTAGAATAGTGGAGACGCTCTTCCATCGTTCGTTGCCAAAGATCGTTTCTGCTGATGTGTTGGAAGAACGTAATCACGGACCCTAGCCTCCTTTCCTAGGGAGCAGTTTTTCAGAACCTTACAGTACAGGGTCGATAGAACGCTCAGGAATCATTTCTTCTCATCAACATTCCCTAGCTCAGATAAATCCTCCAGATTCTACTTCACTGGCAAAATATTCTCTTCAGTCGTCTGATCTACATCCAATCTATCAACACCACTGTCGTGGCATATCTCAACCACCAAGTTGGAACTCCAAATAAAGGTTCTCGATGTCAAGATTCTCAAACTCGAAGTTAGAGATTTCTCAGATCCCATGAGTCAAACAAAATGCACCAGCACAATCTCAGCAGTGCACATTCCTGGAGTGGACAACCCGGCCACTGATTTTATTAGCTGAGAAGTTCTCGTCGTAGGTGAATGGTCCCTGCACCAGACAGTCTTCAACCATGTCTGTCTCAGATGGGGAACCCCCAATGATGAACTGATCGCACCCAAAGTGAACCAGGTTGAAGGTTGCCCAGGTTGTGTCAAGATATTGCAAAACCCTATTGATGGACTCCTTGACCCAGTTCTCCTTTTTACCTGTTTCCTTCCAGTGATCCCCAGGCTGGTCAAGAAGATTAAGGTGGAAGGAATACCCATCCTGCTCATGGCTCTAGTTAATCCACATCTTTGCGGACGTTCCGTGAAAGCTTCTAGAACTTCTCTTCCACCAAAATTCAGTCACCCATTTTAATGGCATGACTGTTGAAGCCACAGTACTAAGGTCCTTTGGTTTCTCCAATCAGCTTATCCAGACCATGATCAAGGCGAAGAAGTCTTCCTTTAGCATATACCATAACATGTGGACTGCCTTCTGCCACTGGTGCAAAGCCATCAGACTGCCCCTATGGTCTTCTCCTTACTTTCCCTGCCATCAAGTCTTGATTCTGATCTGTCCCTCAGCTCTCTCAAGGGTTAGGTCTCTGCGCTTTTGATTTTTTTCTAGAGAAATCCGGCTTCTTGCCACCAGCTCAGAACCTTTCTTTAGAGGGTCGTACATAATACGCCACCTCACCAGCCTCCGGTAGAGCCCTGGGACCTTAACCTTATTCTGGACATCCTTCAGAGGTTCCTGTTCTGACCACTACTAGGAGTCGCTCTATCCTTCTCCTGAGCTTGCCACTCCCGATATTTGGTTTTCCACCAGGACAAGGTGATCTTGCTTCTGATTTAATCCTTTCTTCCTATGGTGGTTTCCTTGTTTTACCCTAACGGGGACATTGTGCTCCCTTTGTGCTGACCATCACCATCTCACTCTCAAGAGTGGTCTCTACATAAGCTGGTCCTCATGAAAGCTCTACACTTCTACATCATCATGTCAGAATCCTTCAGACGGACGTATTCTTTTTTTCGTAATTCCGGATGGTCATCTCAGACGACTTCCTGCTTAGAGAGCCACCATTGCATGCTGTATCCGTTCTGCCATCTTGGAAGCCTACTGGATAAAGGATTAAGCGTGCTCGTTCCACTCGTGAAGTGGGGGCCTTCTGGGATATCCGCCATCAGGCCTTGGTCATGCAACTGTGGGAAAACCCCTACCTGGTCCACCATTCATACATTCGCAATATTTTACAATGTTCACACCTATGCTTTGTCAGATGCAAACCTCGGTAGAAGGGTCCTGCAAGCCATATTTGTCCATGCTCAGACTTGATGGTGGTAATAATAATATTTATTCAGTTATATAGCGCCATTAATTTCACAGCGCTTTATATATGATGGTACTATCTTGTGCCCACCCTTTGGACCCCAATGAAGTGATAGCAAAAATAAAATTTTGGTTACTCACTATAAAATCTCTTTCTTGGAGCCTTCATTGGGGACACAGCACCTGCCCTTATGTTGAGTTTTTGCCTTATTGTTGATTCTGCTACTCTTTTCTCACTGATTTTACCCATTTTACCATTTAAAAATGTGACCTCTTGGGCTAAAATAAAATTTTTGTAGTAAAAATGTAATTATTTTTTTCTTCACTGCCCAATGGTATACAATTCTGTCACACACCTGGTGTCAATATGATCAGTGTACTCCTAGATGAATTTAAGGAGATGTCTATTTTGTAAAATGGGATCATTTATGTGGGTTTTGCTCTTTTAGCACCTCAGGGGCTCTGCAAATGTGACATGGCACCCACAAACCATACCAGCAAAATCTGGTGCTCCTTCCCTTCTGAGTTTTGTACTGTACCTGAAAAGTAGTTCCCAATAACATGTAGGCTATGGGCGCACTCAAGAGAAATTGCACAACCAACTGTGTGGTTCATTTTTTTCCTATTAGCCATCCTAAAAATTAAATCTTTTGGCTAAAACAACATTTCAATAGTAAAAATGTAATCATTCTTTTCACCGCCCAGTAGTATAAAGTTATGTGAGGCAGATATGGTGTCAATATGCTCACCGCAACCATACATGAATTGATTGAGGACTGTGGGTTGTAAAGTGTTGTCACTTATGGGGGTCTGCTTTCGTAGTACCTCAGGGTTTCTGCCAATGTGACATGGCACACTCAAAGAAATTCTAGTAAAATCTGCATTGCAATATGGTGCTCCTTCCTTTCTGAGCTTTGTACTGTACCTCATAAGTAGTTTTCGACCACGTATGGGGTATTGGTGAACTCAGGAGAAATTGTGTAACAAATTTTACCATTCGTTTTCTCCTGTCACCTCTTTTGAAAATTAAAAACTTGGGACAAAGCAACATTTGAATTGGAAAAAATTAGGAGCTTTTAAATTACTCAACCCAATGTTATACAATTCCGTGAATCGCCTGAGGGTGAAAAATACTCATTACACTGCCAGATAAATGTCTCAAGACGTGTAGTTTCCAAAGTGGGGTTACTTGTAGGAGTTTCTGCTGTTTTGGGATTTCAGGGGCTTTTCAACTGTTTCAATTCCAGCCAAAATGGCGTTCAAAAATTCAAATAGTTATCTTCCCCTTCTGAACCCTGCCATACACCCAAAGAGTAGTTTTCCACCACATATGAATGTCTCTGTATGCAGGAGAAATTACACAACAAATTGTATAGTCCATTTTCTCTTGTTACCCTTATGACAATTTAACATTTGGGATGAAAGGAACATGTTTGTGGGGAAAAATGTGTTTTTAAATTTTTACTGCTCAATGTTATAAAATTCTGAGAAGAACCTCTGGGTTCAAGGTGCTCACCACACATCTAAATAAATTTTTTCAAGGGTGGAGTTTCCAATATAGGGTCACTTGTGGGGGTTTACACTGTTTAGGCACACCAGGGACTCTGCAAATCCAACATGGCATCCACAATCTTTTCTAGCCAATTTTGCGTTCCAAAAGTCAAATGGCGTTCCTTCCCTCTCGAGCCCTGCCCTGTATCCAAAGAGTAGTTTTCCATCACATATGGGGTATCGGTGTATTTAGTAGAAATTGCAAAACAAATCGTATGGTCCATTTTCTGCTTTTACCCTTATGAAAATGCAAAATCTGGGACTGAATAAATATTTTGGTGGGGAAAAAGTAAAATTTTCATTTATTTCCTTTCACATTACTTTAATTCCAGTGATGCACCTAAAGGGGTAATAACCTTCTTGGATGTGGTTTTGAACACTTTGAGGGGAGCAGTTTTTAGAATGGTGTCATTTTGGGGTATTTTCTGTTACCTAGGCTTCTCAGAGTCACTTCTAATTCAAATGTGATTTGGTCCCTAAAAAATAGTTTTTTTAAATTTTGTTAGAAAAATGAGAAATTGCTGATAAACGTTTAACCTTCCTAACAAAAAAAATAATGTTTCAAAAATTGTGGTGATGTGAAGGAGAAATACGGGAAATGTTATATATTAATTATTTTATGTGATGTAACTCTCTGGTCTAAGGATATAAAAATGAAAAGCTTGAAAATTCTGAAATTTTCAAAATTCTCACCAAAATTCCAATGTTTTCACAAATAAACATAAAACATTTAGACTTAACTTTACCACTAACATGAAGTAAATGTGTAAACAGACTTCGGCAGTAAGGGGTTAAGTCTTGAAAAAGAAATCTACTACCACTACTACTACTACTACTACTACTACTACTACTACTACTACTACTACGACTACTACGACTACTACGATTTCATTTCTTATCTAGCTCTGGGCACCGCTGCAAATTTTGGTGGTCGTGTGTAGAGATGAGCGAACCTTCACTTTTGAGGCTCGGGGAGAATTTAAAAAAAAAAGCACCGCCCACCCATCTCTGGAAGTATTTTGCTTTTAGCCCACAGCAAAACATTTCTGGAGATGGGTGGGTGGTGCTTTTTTTTTTTTAAAATTTCTCCATGAACAAAACATCTTAGATCGCAGTATCTTTGTCACATTTGAGCCAATCACACACATCCCGCAGAGCGCACAATGCTGCGTAGCGCTCAGACACGAGCACGGCGCGATACTCGCCACAAGGATTTTCACGTCATTTTCCATGCCAAAACTCCAAGCCTCAAAATTGAAGGTTCGCTCATCTCTAGTTGTATGATCCTGCCTGTCGTTTTACTATGATGTGATCCTGATGGTTTATCCTTTTGGACTTCAGTCCCTGACAGAACAGTAAAGGACGCTTTACACGCAGTGACATCGCTAGCGATGTCGCTCGTGAAAGCACACGCCCCCGTCGTTTGTGCGTTAAGGGCAAATCGCTGCCCGTGGCGCACAATATCCCTAATACCCGTCACACGGACTTACCTTCCCTGTGACGTCGCTGTGGCCGCCGAACAACCTCTTTTCTAAGGGGGCGGTTCGTGCGGCGTCACAGCGACGTCTCTCAGCAGGCGTCCAATAGAAGCGGAGGGGCGGAGAGCAGACGCATGAAAGACACGCCTACCTCGTTGCCGGAGGACGCAGGTACGGTGTTGTTCGTCGTTCCTGGGGGTGTCACATGTAGCGATTATGTGCTGCCTCAGGAACGACGAACAACCTGCGTCCAGCACCAGCAATGACATTTGGGAAATGGACGACGTGTCAACAATCAACGATTTGATGAGTATTTTGCATCGTTAGCGGTCGCTCGTACGTGTCACAGGCAACGACATTGCTAACGAGGCCGGATGTGCGTCACGAATTCCGTGACCCCAACGACATCTCGTTAGCGATGTCGTTGCGTGTAACGGGGCCTTTACAGTGGCATCACTCATAAGGTTGTCTCAACGGGACTTTAGAAGTCTGATTTTCTTTCTCACGTTAGACTCTCAAAAGGGAAAAGCATCAGCGTAAACTTCACAGGAAAATAATAGGTGGGATCAAATAACTGCAGAGGGACAGAGATACTGATTCCAGCGATATGTCACTTACTGGGCTGCTTAGTGTAGTTTTGATAAAATCACTGATCAATCAACAGGAGATTATCATTATAGGACTACTTGGTGGTGCTGCCAGGTAGTCCAGCATATTCATGAGCGCTGTATAACTGCTATATCTGCAGCAGAGAAAACAGTGATTTTATCAAAATGAAAGCAAACAGCTCAGTAAGTGACACATTGCTGGAGTCTGGGTCTCTGTCTCTAAATTATACTGCGCTCAGATGGGAGAGCAAAAACCTGACTTTGAATTTATGCTTCCTGAACCACAAGCAGCATGGAATAGACAATTATTCCAGCCTGATTTGGCACATGGAGAAGGTAGTACAGTAGTGGTTATGGACCATCCATATTACAAGGTACACCTTGACATGGTTGGATGGCTTTTGCGCTATTTGATAAATAAAAGCTAAGTACCTTAAATTTTTAATGTTTATAGCATATAGTGGGATATATATATATATATATATATATAAACCGTATATATTGGGATTTGTGTATTCATTAAATGCAGTGTGCTGTCGCTCCATGTATATGTGGTCTAAGAGGTTGGTCACCGCCCGCTCTTGCTCGACTGACTGGTCTCTAGGCTTGTGTGATATGTTGTAAATTCTATTATTAGTTGCATGTAAATGATTTCATTTTATGTGTTCAGTCGTTACTTTGCATTTCTAGTACCTCTTCCCTACTGCGCCGCTAACTCGCTGTGTGTGTATATTTCACATTGTAAATATTATTTTGTAATTCTCTTTTTTTTTTTCTTAGGGTCATGTTAAGATGGCGAAATTTGGCCTTTATTACATAACAGATCATGGAGCAGATGTGGATTTTCCAATTGGGTAAGATGATTAGTACTTGCTGTTACATAATGTACCAGTAGGTGGCAGTAAAGGCACAGAGCAACCTCTGGGTTAGCGGGAGCTGAGCATTTCCAGCAGTATATTCTGTGTAATAAATTGCCTGATTGATCTGATACCGTAGCTAAAATGAGAGGTAATGATAGTGCCACCAAATTAGCAGTTCTTCTGGTATGATGACTAGTCCAAAAACACTGTCAGCGGATTTTAAGAATTTTATCAGTTACCGTGTGTGTGTATGTATGTATGTATGTATGTATGTATGTATGTATGTATGTGTATATATATATATTATATATATGTGTGTATGTATGTGTGTATATATATATATATATATATATAAAATTATATTTAAAATATTGCAGTTCTTGTGTATTCACACATAGCAGGCACACAGTCTGACAAATGATCAGTTTTTTTACAGCATGTTGTAAAATTGAATATAGCTACGTATCCAGCTAGGAAGACGCCTAAAATTAACTTTTAATAGATAATGTTTAAAATCTCACAACAAACAAACAACCATTGCACAGCACGTGCCCCATATATGATGGTCTAATACCCTGTATATACCCTATAGGTTTCAAAAGACAACAATACACCACTTAATAGGGAAATCAGCAATGATAATAAGGTTCAAATAACCTCTATGAAAAGTGGCAATAAAGTGGTAATAATGTTGTAAAATTGGATAATATAATTTAGTATTTTCGGTAAGAGGAGAAGGTTGTCTGGGAGGGCTGGTGTTCTCCTTGCCCAGTTAGGCTATGTTCACACTGCGATTTTGATGCCTTTTTGCCTCATTTTTTTATCTTTTTTCATGAGTTTTTTGCAAAGTAAAAGCTGCTTTTACAGTACCATTAAAAGACATGAGATTTCAGATATCTGATCCATACACACACACAAAGTGCACATATGCATTAGTTTAAAGTTGACTACATTTGAAGATTTAGGAGATGATCAATCGTTTGATTCACTGGGAGACAAGATACTGAATTATCCGGCTATAATTTATTGAGTTCTCATCAGTGGACGCAGGCAGACTAGCCTGGGGGTCCACATAGATGGGGCAGGTGGCTGGTCAGCTTAAAGGGATTGTCCGGTCTAAGAAACAAAGTCTATGCACAATTTGCGTGATTTCGATTTGTAACAATGTGCAATGCACATACTGTCACGGTTCGCCTGTATTCATCACTGCAGACAAGACTCACCTGGCTTCTCTCAATTCTCTTCTATTGAGAAGCGCTGGATGAGACTAGTTGTCATATATCCACAAATATGAAAATTGCATACATGATGCCACGTGACTGCCACTCATGTGAAGCAATGCTGCCAGTCTGCAATCACATGGAGTGACTGCAAACGTTTTTTTTTTTAGACCAGACAACCCCATTAAGGGTTTACACACTTAATGTTTTTTTTCCCAGCAGGCAAAACCATACAGGTTTTGAAGAGGAAGAGGCTTCAGGAAACTCCAGTGTTTTTGTTTTTTTTCTTTTGTTGTGTTTTATTTATTTCCTTTTCTGATGTTTTTGGTTGCCAGTGAGGTTTTTTAATGTTCTTCCAGTGTTTTGGGGGCATTTTTACTTGAAGTTTCAAGACTTTTTGTTTAACTGCATTCAACAATGAACAAAAAGCTCTAGAGGTGAATAATGCTCAAAAAGACACTCAATCGTCTTTGGGTGTTTTTAAGGTTTCTTATATTTTGTACTGTAAAGTACAGAGCATCTTCAGAGCAGAAAAAATTTGACGAACTGTCCGGTCACTTATTTTAATGGCCTAATGTCCTTGTAAACCTGAAGTGATTAAAAGATGTTCAAAAGCTTGACCATAGGTTAAGGTTGTGCAAGTTGTTTTTACATAGAAATGAATATGTTCAGTCTTTTGAGCAATTAGTTTGCGCTTTTTCAGGCAGGTCACAGAGTATACTTGACAGAAATAAATATCATGTGCACACAGCCTAAAGGGTACTTTACACACAACGATATCGCTAACGATATATCGTCGGGGTCACGGTGTTCGTGACGCACATCCGGCGCCGTTAGCGATATCATTGTGTGCGACTAAAAGGAGCAACGATCGCAAAATCGTCAAAAATCGTTGACACGTCGCACCTTTTCATAATATCGTTGGTGGTGCATGCCGCTGGCTGTTCGTCATTCCTGCAGCATCACACATCGCTATGTGTGACACCGCAGGAACGACGAACATCTCCTTACCTGCGTCCACCGGCAATGAGGAAGGAAGGAGGTGGGCGGTATGTTCCGGACGCTCATCTCGGCCCCTCATCTGCTATTGGGCGTCCGCTTAGTGACACCGCTGTGATGCCGAACGAACCGCCCTTTTAAAGGAAAGATTGTTCGGTATCTCCAGCGACGTCGCTAAGCAGGTATGTGCGTGTGACGCTGCCGTTGCGATGATATTCGCTACGGCAGCGATCACCCCCATAACTAAACAGCCATGTGGGCGGGTGCTATCGCGCACGACATCGCTAGCGTGTAAAGCACCCTTAAGGCCTGGCGCACACATCGAGTATTTGGTGAGTTTTTTTTAAAGGGAACCTGTCATCACTTTTTTGGCCTATAAGCTGCGGCCACCACTACCAGGCTCTTATATACAGCATTTTAACATGCTGTATATAAAAGCCCAGGCCGGGGGTATAATATAAAAAACACTTTATCATACTTACCTAACATTCGCGCTGTGGGCCTAATGGGCTTCTCCGTTGTCCGGTGCCGCCTCTTTTAGCCATCTTTTTTGTTCTCCTTCTCTAGCCGCGGTGCATGACTGGTCCAATGTCATCTACACTCGCCGGCATTCAGGTCCTGAGCAGGCGCACTTTGATCTGTCCTGAGCAGGCAAGATCAAAGTATTGTAGTGCACCTGCGCGGGACCGGCGAGTGTGTATGACGTAGCTGCGTCATGCACCCAGGCTTCAGAAAGAGGATGAAGATGACCGAAAGAGGAGGTGTAGGCACCGGACACACCCATTAGGACCTCAGCACGACCGTTGGGTAAGTATTATAAAGTGTTTTTTATGTTATACCCCGGCCTGGGCTCTTATATACAGCAGGTTAGAAAGCTGTATATAAGAGCCTTGGGGGGTGGCTGCAGCTTATACGCCAAAAAAGTGGTGACCGGTTCCTTTTAACCTCAGTATTTGTAGCCAAAACCAGGAGTGGGTGATTAATAAACAAGTGATGGTGACGTGTTTCTATTATACTTTTCCTCTGATTCTTCCTGATTTTAGCTTAATGAGGCAAAAACTTACCAAATACTCAGCGTGTGCACATGGCCTAACATTTCAAACCCTGCTGTAAAAAATGAATGTTCCTCTTGTTAATCAATGTATGTTAATAAAGAAAAGCACATTGTTAAATAAATGATATATTGTAATGTCGGGCAATTTTGTCCAAAATTTAAACTAAAACCTTAATTTTTATTTCTTATGCTAAAAATCTTTTGATTTTATTTATATTTTTTTGTGTTTGCTAAAAGTTCCAATACACATTTTTTTGTACAAAAGGAAATTGCACAGAGTTTCCTAATGCATGCTTATTATCAGAATTGTCCCCTAGACATGGCCAAGTACATCAACATCTTTTAAACTCAGGTGAATTCGTCAAATTTTTCAAGCAGAAGCCGCTTCTAGAAATTCTGTTGTATTTTTTTTTTTTTTGTTTTCCTGAAGTGGCACATCTATACTGTGACTGCAGATTATCAGATGTTATACTATAGGCACACATAATGTGGCTGGTCTAAATTATACTGTGGCAGCAGAAGACTGGATAGTATGCTCACCAACACATATTATCCTATATATTGTGTCATATACAGTGGGATGTAAAAGTTTCAGTACCCCTGTTCAAAATTACTGATATTCTGATAAGTTAAGCAAGTTGAAGGTTAAATGATTTCTAAAAGGCATAAAGTTAAAAAAAAAAAAAAATTATTTTTTACATTTTAAACTTACAAAAAAAAAGGAATATGGGCCAATGCAAACGTTTGTACACCCTGCATGGTTAGTGTAATGCTCACGGGTGCAAGCAGTGAGTGGCCCCACTAGGCCACAGCACACAGAAAACCTAAAGGGTTTTGACTATGGTTTCATACCAGGACTTCACCACAGCCTCTAAAGGTGAGGGTGTTTCGCTGCAGGTAGTAACTAGGTGCCACTCAGGAAGACTGGTGCTGTGACAGCTAGACCAGAGGTATGAACTATAGAAAAAAGCTCCGGCACACTCCAAAAAATAGAAGAAGATCGTAATTTTGAAGTATTTTTGTTTTTATTTAACTTGTGCATAGAAAAGTCCAACTTTTCAACCTTAATTCAGGTCTTTATCAAGGACATTCTGATAAATAATGATAACAGAAAAAGAAAACATTATTTTAGACAGTGTACATAAAAGATATGTTCACACAATCAATATTACACACATGATATGTTCACCAAAAAATATTTTACATATAATACATGCATCCATGGAGATATTTATATGTACCATAATTAGGGGTCACAAATTAAATGTTTAATATGAGAACTGAGATATCATAGTGTTTCCAATCTCAATACATCAATCTGTATTTCAAACAGAGGTAAAAACACAGAAAAAGACCCACAACATCGGAAGAGACACACAACATTGAAAAAAGGGGGAAGGGTACTGTAACACAACCCACCTAAAACACAGTCAATGATTGAAGTTTTGCTAGGCAACGGTTGTTGCATCAGATAAAGGTAGTTTATAAGGTGGTATACCTGAGATAAATAGAATAATGTAATACAAAATAACAAAAATAAATTAACATAAACAAGACATGGGAGATCAGTCTAGGTCCACTGGGGGTACGGGGACCAGGAAGGAGGAACCAAGAAGCTCCCAGGGCATAGGATAAATATCTACCTTGTAATACTGTATATCGGGAATAGGGACACAACGGTCCAAGGGACTGATATCCCTCGGACCGTTGTGTCCCTATTCCCGATTTTTTTTTCTTACCACATTACCTCTTTCCTAGCCAGCAGGCCGCCATTTTGCTGAATTTGCAAAAAGTGATTCACAAGAAAAGTTAGATTCAGGAAAATCTTTTTTTTTTTTTCTTTTTTTTTTTTTGTTAAATTCACCGATTATCTCTATTTTCACTGTTTAATAATTGATATAGTTCAGGAAGTTCCTTAGTTCACAGTAGTTGTGGCTGTAATAAGCCCGTTATATTTTATTCCTGTTTCTATGTAGTGTTTTGTAACTGCATCAGATGGAGTGATAAGAAATGGACAATCATATTGGCAAATGGACTCAGATAATGATTCCTTTTAATATCCATGAAGTGTATTTTGTACGCTCCACTAACCATCACTGCTCAGCACCAGCCCTTCCCTCTGGTCAGATGACTTGACTCTCATTGAGTAGATTTTGTGGCACATACAGCAAGAAGTCATTTTAACTGCTATAATAAATGTATCTTTTTTGATTTCCTTTAGATACCCCTCATATTTGGCTCCGGAAGTAATTGCCCTTGGAATCGTTAAACCAAAAGATCCCACTCAATATGAGAATCCTCTGCCCTCAGGTCCCAAGTCAGACGTGTGGTCGTTGGGGGTCATTTTATTTGAACTGTGCATGGTATGTGAAGTCTAACGCAAAGTTGTATATCTCTGATTCTCTGGGGTGTATTTGTTAAGGGCAGCTACTTAAAACTTCGATGAAAAGGTGGATTTACCAAGGAAAGAGCGTTATCACCTATCCAAAGGATAGTGGATGCATTTTTCACCTCTGTGACTGCCACCTCTTGTAATTGAATAGTTTCATGATGACACAAGCATTCTGCCACTCCATTCATTGTCTATATGGGACTGCAGAGATGGAAGAAAGCGTGAGTTTTATGCATGTAAATTTCTGCATTGTATACATATACAGTGCTCAGCATAAACGAGTTCACCTCTTTGAAAACTAACATTTTATCTTTCTTTATTGAAAAATAAAAGCGACAAACCAACAAAATTTCAAGAATAGAAAGTTAGAGAGCGAAAACTCCAGCCACGCAGGGTCACACATCAATAGCTCACTGAATACAAGAACACTTCCGAAATTTTGACACTACGGCGTTTCATAAAACATTTTTATCCCATAAGGTAAGGTAATGTAAGGTAAGAATATAATTTCACTCCATTTCATTTTATTCTTCAGTTTTACTCAAATTAGATGATGCAAAAATGAATACATTCCACATCAAAACCTACTACATCTAGGTTTTATTTTATATGCCCGCCAAGATTTTTAAGGACCGCACCAAGTCTTCTAGTCTTAGATTTAGCAATATGTCACAAAGTTCTTCATTCTATCTCTTTCCATTATTCAAGAACAACCTCTTTTCGAGTCTGGATGCTGGATAGAGAGTGATGCTCAACTTGTCTCTTCAGAATTCCTCATAGATGTTCGATTGGGTTCAGATTAGGAGACACTTGCCCACTGAATCATTTTCACCCTGTTCTTCACAATTGCAACACGTGTGTTTTAGATGATTGTCATATTGTAAAGGTGCACGTCTAACAAGGGTATTGAGTGATTGGAGTATCTTCTCTTTCACTTTAGATCAGTACATATATGAATTCATGTTATCATCAATAAAATGTTGCTAGCAACACCAGGTTCACTTATGCAGCTCCATGTAAGGACACTTCCACCACCTGTTTCACTGTAGCCACCATAAAGTTTTCTAAATTCATTTTTGTAAATCCATGGTGCATGCAGTGAAATATGGTGGTGTCATCATGCTCCATCCTGTATCCCGGCTCTAAAAGAGCTCTATCATGAAGAATGGAAAAAGATGGATGTTGCAATATGTCGCCAACTTGTTCATTCCATGAAGACTTGGTGTTGGCCTTAAAAATCATGGAAGTCATTCAAAACACTAGATGTAGTAGCGGTGTATTAATTTAGCATCAACTAATTTGAGTGAAACTGAAGATTTTATAATGAAAGTTATATTAACTTTACTTTCATGTTATGGGTTAAACAAATGCTTTATGTAACTCAGTCTAGTCAAAATTTTTAAAATTGTTCTTGTGTTCAGGGAGATATTAACATTTTACTTTTTAGGACGGGTGCCCCTATTAATACTGAGCACAAAAACTTTTTTCCACTCATGGTTAGCGGTTCGGTAAAGCCATTTATTGTCAAACTACTGTGTTTTTTCTTTTTAAATCCTAATGACAATCAAAAACATCCAAATGTCCCTGATCAAAAGTTCACATACCCCAGATCTTAATACCTTGTATTGCCCCTTCTAACATCAATGACATCTTGAAGTCTTTTGTGGTAATTGTGGATGAGGCTCTTTATTTTCTCAGATGGTAAAGCTGCCCATTCTTCTTGGCAAAAAGCCTCCAGTTCTTGTAAATTACTGGGCTTTTTTGCATGAACTGTGCGCTTGAGTACTCGCCAGAGTAGCTCAATGATATTGAGGTCAGGAGACTGAGGTGACCACTCCAGAACCCTCACTTTGTTCTGCTGTAGCCGATGACAGGTTGAACAGGCCTTGTCTTTTGGATCGTTGTCATGTTAGAACCAGGGCTGTGGTGTCGGTAAGCCAAACCTGTGACTCCAACTCCGACTCCTCAATTTCCCTTGCACCTACTCCCGACTCCACAACTCTGACTCCAGCTCCAACATATATTGCTTATATTTAAGTGAAAAATTTATTGTAGTACAATGTGAACATCAGACATTTAATCATTTGTATGATACAATAAGTCCTCATCAATCCTGTTGCTGTATTTTCCCTGTATATTGTATGTATATTGTATAGTAGCTATCCTCCCAAAAGTACATGAGCTCAAAGAAAAAACAAACAAGCATCCAGCATACAGAGAGAACATACAGTATACTGGACTATTAATTTAAGCACAGTTTATTGAAAGTTTAAATACACTATGTGCAGAATTATTAGGCTAGTTGTATTTTAGAGGATTTGTTTTATTATTGATCAACAACTATGTTCTCAATCAACCCAAAAGACTCATAAATATCAAAGCTTAATATTTTTGGAAGTTATAGTGTTTTGTTTGTTTTTTTAGATTTGGCTATCTTAGGAGGATATCTGTTTGTGCAGGTAACTAAGGGTACTTTCACACTTGCGTTATTTTCCTTCCGTTACAATCCGCCCTTTTGGGAAACAGCGGAATCCGTTAACGGATTCCGCTGTTTCCCATAGACTTGTATGGTTGACGGATTGTACCAAAAGGAGCTGCGTTGCTTCCGCTGGGCGACGCTCCGTTGCTTCCGCCCAGCGGGAGGAACGCAGCATGTAACGTTATTTTGAGCAGCGGAATCCTCTGGATTTCACTGCGCATGCTCTTCTTTTTTTTTTTTTTTTTTTTTTTTTAAATCAAACTTTATTTTGGCTCGCGGTGGCCGAACATTCAGCTGAGCGCCCGGCCGTCGGCAAGCGACAGCGCTCAGCTGAATGACCGGCCACCAGCATGCCCGGCCGCCGGCAAGTCACAGCGCTCAGCTGAGCGCCCGCCCGCCGGCATGCCCGGGCGCCGGCAAGTGACAGCGATCAGCTGATCACCCGGCGGCCGGCTGCAGGGAGGATCAGCTGATCACCCGGCGGCCGGGAGCGATCAGCTGATCACCCGGCAGCCGGCTGCAGGGAGCGATCAGCTGATCACCCGGCGGCCGGCTGCAGGGAGCGATCAGCTGATCACCCGGCGGCCGGCTGCAGGGAGCGATCAGCTGATCACCCGGCGGCCGGCTGCAGGGAGCGATCAGCTGATCACCCGGCGGCCGGCTGCAGGGAGCGATCAGCTGATCACCCGGCGGCCGGGAGCGATCAGCTGATCACCCGGCGGCCGGGAGCGATCAGCTGATCACCCGGCAGCCGGCTGCAGGGAGCGATCAGCTGATCACCCGGCAGCCGGCTGCAGGGAGCGATCAGCTGATCACCCGGCAGCCGGGAGCGATCAGCTGATCACCCGGCGGGCGGGAGCGATCAGCTGATCACCCGGCGGCCGGCTACTGGGAGCAATCAGCTGATCACCCGGCGGCCGGCTACTGGGAGCAATCAGCTGATCACCCAGCGGCCGGCTGCAGGGAACGATCAGCTGATCGTTCACTATAGTCTGCCGCTGGTAAAACCGGGAAAAAAAAAAAAAAAAAATCAAAACGAATTGCGTTGTTTTGCAGCATCCGTTGCATCCGTTGTGTCACTATATGCAACACATCCGTTGCATCCGTTACACAACGCAATGCAACGGATACCGTTCAACGCAAGTGTGAAAGTAGCCTAATACTGTGCAGAATTATTGGGCAACTTAATAAAAAAACAAATATATTCCCATCTCACTTGTTTATTTTTACCAGGTAAACAAATAGAACTGCACAAAATTTACAAATAAACATTTGTAACATGCAAAAACAAAACCCCCAAACATTAGTGACCAATATAGCCACCTTTCTTTATGATGACACTCAACAGCCTACCATCCATATCATAAAAAAGAGAAGTTTTGGCAGCACTCTGCGGTGTCAAGAAATCTATTTTATTTTTCTTTTTTGCAGACAGGTGCTGCCAAAACTTCTCTTTTTTATGATATTAGTACTTGCTCTGGCTTCTTGGCATATAGCACCACGGTAGTTCAGGACTTCCACTTGCCATCAGCTGTTTTTTTTCAGTCAAGTCCAATGTGAGGATACAGCAGCTGATCTGCACTTCAAGCACCCACAAGGCGGGCTCTACATGGAATTGAGCCAAAGGACTTTATTGCAGCATTTTCCACAGAGTGGTAAGCAGTGCAGTGCACAACTTCTGTTTTTTTTTCTTCTATTTTATCAGCCTACCATCCATAGATTCTGTCAGTTGCTTGATCTGTTTACGATCAACATTGCGTGCAGCAGCCACCACAGCCTCCAGACACTGTTCCGAGAGATGTACTGTTTTTCCACCCTGTAGATCTTACATTTTATGAGGGACCACGGGTTCTCTATGGGGTTCAGATCAGGTAAACAAGGGGGCCATGCCATTATTTTTTCATCTTTTAGACCTTTACTGGCCAGTCATGCTGTGGAGTAGTTGGATGCATGTGATGGAGCATTGACCTGCATGAAAATCATGTTTTTCTTGAACGATACAGACTTCTTCCTGTACCACTGCTTGAAGAAGTTTTCTTCCTTGTAGTAGGTCTGGGAGTTGTGCTTCACTCCATCCTCAACCCGAAAAGGTCGCACAAATTCATCTTTGATGATACTAGCCCATAACAGTACCCCACCTCCACCTTGTTGTTGTCGGAGTCGGAGTGGAGCTCTCTGCCCTTTACTGATCCAGCCTCTGGCCCATCCATCTGGCCCATCAAGAGTCACTCATTTTATCAGTCCATAAAACCTTTGAAAAATCAGTCGTAAGATATTTCTTGGCCCAGTCTTGACATTTTATCTTATGTTTCTTGTTCAAAGGTGGTCATTTTTCAGCCTTCCTTACCTTGGCCATGTCCCTTGTGCGTTTTTATACTCCAGTAACGTTGCAGCCCTGAAATATGGCCAAACTGGTGGCAAATGGCATCTTGGCAGCTTCACGATTGATTTTCCTCAATTCATGGGCAGTTATTTTGAGCCTTTTTTGCCCAACATGCTTCTTGTGACCCTGTTGGCTATTTGCCATGAAACGCTTGATTGTTCGGTGATCATGCTTCAAAAGTTTGGCAGTTTCAAGACTGCTGCATCCCTCTGCAAGACATCTCACAATTTTGGACTTCTCAGAGCCCGTCAAATCTCTCTTCTGAAACATTTTGCCAAAGGAAAGGAAGTTGCCTAATAATTTAGCATACCTTATATAGGGTGTTGATGTCATTACACCACACCACTCCTCATTACAGAGATGCACATCACCTGATTTACTTAATTGGTAGTTGGCTCTCAAGCCTATACAGCTTGGAGTAGGACAACATGTATAAAAAGTATCATGTGATCAAAATACTCATTTACCTAATAATTCTGCACACATTGTATGCTTTAAGAAGTAATTACCTTACTCTTGTTATCTTGTTCACTCTAGCAATTCTGAGATGGGTGCAGGCCTTCCTTCTTTCTGAGTGTGTTTTACTTTTTACCCTTGCCTGTAGAGGAGGAGCTTCACTGGTGCTCAAGTGCAGCACAGACTTATCTTAGCTAAGACAAAGCCTAGATCCTCAGGCTACATACATTCACACACAGCGTTTTTGCGAATTTGTTTTTTGCAGTGACTATGGGCATCCCAGCAAAGTCAATGGGTTTCAAGATATGACATTCAGACACATAGTTTTGTGATGATCCGTTTTTGGGCTCAAAAACGGATCCTCACAAAGAATGAGCATGTCAGTTTGTGTGGCATTTTTCTAATCTGCTTTTGCTATTGAAAATCTATGAGCTTAAAAACCTTTCAGGTGATGCGATTTTTTTAAAAAGCTGATCTGCTTAGATCAGGATATGAACAGCCATTTATAGGACATTTCATAACTTTCCCAAATTCCTATGAAAAAATATTCAGCACA
The DNA here is from genome assembly GCF_048569485.1 of Anomaloglossus baeobatrachus. NCBI lineage: Eukaryota > Metazoa > Chordata > Amphibia > Anura > Aromobatidae > Anomaloglossus > Anomaloglossus baeobatrachus. Next base: position 280,406,776 of record NC_134353.1, on the reverse strand, counting down.
TTCTGCATTGAATTACTGTACCCAATTTATTATATATTTTAGGAGTCGAAGACGGTCATTTTTTACCGACTCCACCAAAATGAACTCCGACTCCACAGCCCTGGTTAGAACGTTCAAGTATGTCTGAGGCGCAGCTTCTGGGCTCATGAATGCAAATTTGCCTCCAGTATTTGTTGATAACGTGCTGCATTCATCTTTCCTTCAACCTTGACCAAGTTTCCTGTGCCTTTGTAGCTCACACATTCCCACATCATCAGTGATTTATCTCTGAGATTTACAGTAGGAATTGTGTTCCTTTCATCATAGGCCTTGTTGACACCTCTCCTCCAAATGTAACATTTATGGTTGGGGCCAAAAAGTTCAATTTTGGTCTCATCTCTCCAAATTACCTTGTTCCAGAAGTTTGGAGGCTTGTCTCTGTGGTGTTTGGTGTATCGTAGGCGAGATACTTTGTAGCATTTGCACAGTAATAATGGCTTTCTTCTGGCGACTCAACCATGCAGCCCATTTTTTTTCAAGTGCCTCCTTATTATGCATCTTGAAACAGTCACACTGCTAGTTTTCAGAGAGTCCTGTATTTCAGCTGATGTTATTTGTGGGTTTTTCTTTGCATCCCAAACAATTTTCCTGGCAGTTGTGGCCGAAATTTTTGTTGATGTATTTGATTGGGGTTTGTTTTTTTACAGAGCCCCTGATTTTCCATTTGTTAATCACAGTTTGAACACTGCTGACTGGCATTATCAATTCTTTGGATATCTTTTTGTATCCCTTTCCTGTTTTATACAGTTCAACAATTTTTCCCCATAAATCCATTGACCATTCTTTTGCTTTCCCATGACTTACAATCCAGAAACATCAGTTCCTAGATGAAAGATGCAAGAGTCTGTCTGGATCCCAGAAACTCACTCAGCCTTTATGCACACACACTGATTACATGCAAACAGGTCACAAATGAGGATGTTACCTTTAATAGTCATTCAAACCCATTTAGGTCAAATTCTGGGGATGTTATCAGGCCAAAATCACCAGGGCATGTGAACTTTTGATCAGGGTCATTTGGATATTTTTGGTTGTCATTATGAATTAAAAAGCAAAAACACTAATTACATATTTTCCTTTTGTTATAAAAAAATATTAAAAACACTTTTTTTTTCAAAAATAAAAAGTTGAAGGAAAAAAAAAGCAAAAACACAGTAGATTGACAATAAATGGCTTCACCCAACTTTAACCATGAGTGGGAAAAAGTTTTTGTGTTATCATTCATATTCTCTGAAAAAAGGCCAAGAAAGCAAAAAATCTCCCTAGGCATGGAAACTATTGAGCACAACTGTGTGCATATACACTGTTTAAGGCTGGTTTCAGACGTCCATGTTTTAGGTACGTGTGACATCCGTTTTTAACACGGATGTCACACGTACCCATGTCTCTGATGTGCCTCACACGTCCGTGTTTGCACCAATTTTGTATTTTGGTTTTCCCATGTGTGTGTTTGTGTGTGTGTGTATATATATAACCTGGGGGGTTCCACTCACTTTCAGCGGTGCAGGGTAGCTTAGGCATACACAGGCAACACAGTCTTTCTCAAAAATGCACCAGTTTATTAGTAACCAACATAAACTGCACTTACAAAACACAATGAAGCCTCTCCTGGCTTAAAGGAAAAGGTAAACTAAACACCTTCACATACCGTGGGCTTCAAGTCCATTTAAATGTCCATAGTGAAGTCTCCACACTCTGGCCCCTGCCAGCGAACACTCACTGTGGTTGCTTCCTGCAGCCTCCAGCACTCTCCAGCCAGGCTGCAGTCTTTTCCCCAGTCCTCACCTGGACTGATTTCCAGAAGTCTCTCTCCAGTCTTCACACAGACTGAGACCTCCAGCACACATCCTCCATGTGCAGCACACTCTCAGACCTCTCTGAGAATAGCAGCCTCTTTACCTGCCTGAGGCTGCTCCTCATGCAGGGCTGCTCCACACACTGCTTCACACTCACTGACAGCCTGCTAAATCAGACTGGACACACCCACAGGTGGAGGTCTGTGATTCTCCAGCCCTGCCCAGCACACTGGGATTAGTAAAGGGAACCTGACCCTTATATGCAGAAAGAAGCCTTTGTAGAACTACAAGTCCCATAGCAACCTCTTATATTTATTTATATATATATATATATATATATATATATTATATATATATAAATTTACTAGCTGTAGTATCCGGGATTGTAACTGTCTCTCTCCCAGTCTCTGTATGTGTGTCGCTGTCTCTCTGGCTGTCTCTTTCCTTGTTTGTCTGTGTCTATGTCTCTGTCTGTCTGTTTCTATCTCTCTGTATTTGTATCAGTCTATCTGTCTCTATGTGTGTGTCTGTCTCTCTCTTTCCCTATCTGTCACTCTGCCCGTCTGTCACTCTGCCCGTCTGTCACTCTGCCCGTCTGTCACTCTGCCCGTCTGTCACTCTGCCCGGCTGTCTCTTTGCCCGGCTGTCTCTTTGCCCGGCTGTCTCTTTGCCCGGCTGTCTCTTTGCCCGGCTGTCTGTCTTTTTCTGTCTCTCTCTCACACATAAGCTTTTTATACTAACAGTTTATTTTGTTCCTATAGCAACCACTGACAGTTGCTATTAATAACTATAGCTCCCAGCTCCATTCAGTTTAATGGCAGCAGGATTTTTGGATAGTAATTGTAAAGCGCAGAGTTAAATTTTGCCGCCTAAACATAGTCTATGACGCTCCCTTGGTCACATGAGGCGTCTGTGCAAAATTTCGTGATTGTAAATGCGACGGTGTGGATTCCTTTAGCGGACATACACACACACACATACACTCTTATAATATATTTTATTTTTATTTTTTTATTTTATATAATATATGTATATATAAAATACACACACACACAATATCTCATGTAATAATACTACTTAGCGTTCTCCTTTATTTCAGGGAAGAACATTATTTCAAAGCCTGGACATATCGGAGAAGCTAAAGCTGATACTTGAGTTGGGTATGTAGCAATTGTAAATGCTTGCATAGTATATTGAACGTGTTTATTTTTTGATACAAATAGAATAAGCGTCCTGCGCTGCATGATTGTGTAATATATCACTATAAAGATAGAATAAATGCTATACAGTTACTCAGTTCTTTGTATTTATGCTGCCCGCCTGCACTCTACTCCTCTGTATACACAAGTACAGAGATATTACCATCAGGCAAGACCAAAGCGGACAAGTGGAGGTGGTGGAAGTGCTGAGATCATAAACAGTGAAATCGTTAGCGGTGAATATATAATATATTGCAGCTCTGTTTTGGTCTCTGATAATGTGGTCTTTATGTGCAGCATATATATCCAGCACACCCACAGATGGGTAGAATGTGCAATACTCCAGCTCCATCTATTAAGAGTATCCATACACCTTTAATAGCAGCATGCTATCAGATATCTGTTCCGGACTTATCTATACATATGCATGTTCGGCTCACCCGAGCATGTGTATTGTTTTAGTGAGTAGATGGAGGTAAGCTGCTGTCAGACTCCTCAGGTGGTGGCTTATCTCCAACACAAACCAAAGCAATCCATCCTTGCCCTCACAATCATCTGTGAGGGGAGAGTTAAGAGGTCCTCCTACATGTTAGATGGTTGGTGGGTCTCACTTGTCTTGACAGGTTGTGTGTTCATTAACCTAATGTGTATGGATGGGGGATCTTTAATAGCAGGAGTTTAAGATATTGTTCTGAAGAGCTGACATGTTTGACAATTGGTCTTTGGGAGGCGCTGCTTTCATTGACCCTGCTTCTGTCACCATCCTCTGATGACCATTCCTTTCAGGAAAAGAGTTAAAAAAAAAATAATTCTGCAACATTTGGGAGCAGCCTGATGTAGGGGCAGAGACGGGCGGTTTGTATTTTTTTATTTTTTTTCATAAAATCATTTTATCTGCTGTAGATCTTCTCGTTCTCTGAATGCTGAGCTCTATATAAACCCATCCATATTACTGATTGTACACTGCGCATAACGAGAAAAGTGCTGCTCAGTGGTGCAGTTATTGTTATACAGAGTTCATGAATATAGATGACTACATGACGACTACATGCCAGTAGGTTTTCTAGTCTCTGCTGATAATGCTGTGATTTTATCAAAACTACAGCAAGCAGCCCAGAGCTCATGATAATGGAGGAATCAGATCCTCTAGTGATAATCTCCTGCTGAGATTTTTTTTTAAACCACAGCACGCCGCCAAGTATAGACAGTGAACACATCAGTGCAGAGCAGGGAACAGATTCATTGGAAAACTGGATTCTAATGCAGAAGTATAAAGATTGCCAAAAATGCAAAATATAGGCCAATTAGAAATGGTATTATTGCTTATGTACACAAAAGATTCTGATGACTGGCCTGAAATAACAGGTGCAAGTTAAAGGGGTTGTCCACTACCCCTTGTTAATCGGCATGTGTGCCCCCAGAAAATAACACTTATACTCCTCTCCTGTGCTGGCAATGTTCCAGTGGTGTTGGCACAGATTCTGCCAGGGCTCACTTAACATTGTTATATCACTAGCACTCTCCCAAGCACCGCTAGCTTCACTCTCCTCGCCTTTGGACCAATCAAACATCAAAATGAGGTCATTTCTAACTTCCTCTTGATGTTTGATTCATCCGAAGGCAGGAAGAATGAAGCCTGCACTGATTGGGCACAGGGCACACATGATTTACCAATGTGATGCGAGCGACTCTCGGCACCACAGGATTGACGCCGACACCGGAGGGGAGTATAAGTGTTTTGGGGTTTTTTTTATCTTGATCACTCTGATTAAGAATGGGTTGTCCAAGTAGTGGAGGACCCTTTTAAATTAGATGACATATACAAAATGAACCTTTCCGTCAATATCTATTATCGCTTGTATTGTTGCAATCAAAGTTTTTCATCCAACATTACAAATTAGATTTTTTTAAAAAATGTACAAAGTTTCTGCTGTTTGTAAAAAAAAAAAACGCAAGAGTCTCAACTGCAAATTTAACAAGTTGTTTCTCCAAAGTCCTCACAAAATCAACTTGTAATGACTTCCGCATTAGTTCTCTTACCCTTCATTTACTGTAGGTTTTCAGTGCCAGAGGAAGCAAAGAACCCAGAGTATCGCCAAGCCACCACCACGCTTCATAAACGCATCACAAAATCCCCACCATACTTCACTGTAATTAGCATTGGACCACCACCATGCTTCACTCCAGACATGACTGAGCCAGCGCCAAACTTCACTATAGTCATCACTGAGCCACCACCATGCTTCACTGTATTTATCACTCAGCCACCACCGTCCTTTTTTTCTAGTTGTTACCGAGCTACTGCCATGCTTAATTTTAGTCATGCTTCACGCTAGTCATCACCGAGCCACCACCATACTTCACGGTAGTCATCACTGAGCCACTGCTATCCTTCACTGAAGTCATTGCCGAACTACCACTGCGTTTCATTATGGCAATCACTGAGCCAGCGCCATGTTTCACTGTAGTTATCACAGAGCTATTGCCATGCTTCACTATACTTGTCATCGAGTCACCGCCATGCCTCACTGTAGTCATCACTGAGCCATCGCCATTTTTTATTGTCATCACTGAGCCACCACAATGCGTTACTGTAGTCCTCACTGAACCAACACTAGACTTCAATGTAGTCATCACCTAGCCATTGCCCCATTGCCGTGCGTTACTGTAGTCATCACTAAAGCACCAAATTGCTTCAGTGTAGTCGTCACCAAGCCACCACTACACTTCTCTTTAGTCATTACCAAACCACTGCCATGCTTCACGGTAGTTATCACTGAGTCACTGCTATGGGCCATTATAGTCATCCCTGAGCCACTGCCATGCTCCACTATAGTTATCACTGAGCCACCGCTATGCTTTATTGTAGTCATCACCAAACCACCTCCATTCTTCACTTTACTCATCACCTAGTCACTGCTATGCTTCACTATAGAAATCCCTGAGTCACCAACATGCTTCTCTGTATGTGGAACCAAACCACCGCCATACTACACTATAGGCAGGGTATTCTGCATTAAAAAAAAAGATAATGTAGACATGATGAAAGGAGCCAAGGTGGTCTGATCCTGTCATATTATGAGTGCCTTTCTGACTGCCATTGGTCACAGCACATTCTCTGCTGCATTTTTGTTAATGTTAGTTTGTAAATATTAGGTCAATATACCATGATCATCCAGCTGCTTCCAGTGTGAGAGTATAAGGATACAAATGCTATCATGTCTGCAGGAAGCCTTGATCTACATTTAATCATATGTTTGTTTTGCTACTTGCGGATTTCCATTCTGGCTGTATTTAGCTTTCCAGCCCTCGCCATGTAATTCCCAGCGTGCTATTTTTACGTGGTTTCAAGTGCTTGTGTGTACAGCTCAGGCCTCATTTTCTTGTTATTTTGTTCCCTCAGGCTGTGTTGATGACATTGTGACCGTGCTCGCTGAAGAACATGGATGTGTGGAAGTGATAAAGGTGTGTGAAGCGCTTTGCTATTCCCAGGAAATTGCTGCTAAAGCTAGTGACATGCATTTTAAGCGGTGATTGTTAGTGATAGTCCCTGTAGGTGGCGCTGTAGAGCAAGTGAAGGGCCATGTAATCAATTCTAGCAGGGAGCATTGCAAATCGTCTGTAATAAGAGCGGGATTGGATTTATCCCTTCTCTGTAGCTGTGTGGAGATGCTTGTTACAAGCCCGGGTGCTGCTGTGGAGCGTTGTAATGATGCTGCACAGATTAATGGCAAATAATGCTGTATTGTGGTGCTGTAGTGTGCAATTAGATTGAGTTTAGAAATGATATTACATGTGAGTCTGGCAGGATACCTCTGAGGACATGACCTTGATTGCCAAGTGCTAGGATATCGGTTACTTTTGGACCTGGTGATGTAAATATGTCTAAACAGTTGAATTGACACAAGGTTAATATTTTTAATATTTTATTGTATTACAAATCAGCTAAATTTTTTTTATTATTATTATTAATAAGAATATTTTTTTTTTAATCAAGAACCTTCCAGAAAATCTACTAACGTTATTGAGAAAATGCCTTACTTACCATCCTACCAAAAGGTGAGTGCATGGCAGGCTGTAGTGATACTTTACCCTTGTAATAGTAAAGACCTCCAAACACCAATGTGTATGGGGGGTCCCAACTCTTCCCCCAACACATGATGTCGGCAGAATTACAACAACCGATCTTTTTTATTTTCAGGAGAGATAAGCCACTGCCAGTTTGTTTTTCTCTCCTCTCCCTATGAAAAACACATTAATACTTGGCCAAATCTCTATATACAGGAAAATTGTGGCCATTATATAGTGAATCTATCACCAGGTTTCTGCTCCCCCATCTGAGAGCAGCATAATGTAGAGACAGGGACCCTGATTCCAGTGATGTCACTTACTGAGCTATAAATATTTTATATATATATATATATATATATATATATATATATATAAAATCTTTTTTTTTTCTTTATAAAATCTCTGTTTTATCAGCTGCACATCTGAAGTACTTTGACTTCTGTATAATCCCGCCCACACTGTTTGTCAGCTTTCTGTGTACACTGCTACGTAGAAGTGGGTTTTATATATATATATATATATATATATATATATATATATATATATATATAATAGATATACACACACATACATACAGTGTATATATATGTGTGTGTGTGTGTGTGTGTTTGTATGTATGTATATATGTATGTATATATGTATGTATGTATGTATATATGTATGTATATATGTATGTATATATGTATGTATATATGTATATATATATGTATATATATATATATATATATATATATATATATATATATATATATATATATATATATATATATATATATATATATATATATATATATATATATATATATATATATATATATATATATATATATATATACATATATATATATATATATATATATATAATGTTGGTATGCAATCTTCTTTCCCCTATCACTATACAGCTATTGAAGCTTTTAGAGTGGGGTTAGTCTATGTTTTTGGTGATGATGCTTACTGAATGTTAGCAGTGTTTTACTATACTTCTATTTCTTGTAGACCCACAGCTTCAGATTTACTCTCTACTGCTGTATTCAATGAAATCTCCTGTACATACACACCCTTCCGCAAACCTGCTAGCCTATTCTCATCTGCTTTAAGATGTGCTGACCTTTACCTGCCTGAGGACATCAGTCTCCTGTGTAAAGGTACTTTTGACAGTTTAGAAAATCAAGGTCAAAATATATTTGATTAAACTCTCCATACATATTCACTTCTTATCGTCCCGTCATTTTAGATGAAGGTGACTTTTTGGCAGAAAGATCCATCGAGGAAGTGTACCACCTCTGGTGCCTGGCAGGGGGAGACCTAGAAAAAGAATTGGTCAGTAAAGGAATCATAAGGTCAAAGGCACCAATTTGTACGTTACCAAAGTAAGTTGAAATACCTCACTAACTGCACATTTTAATGTCTCCCATTCCTATTCTAGCTCTTCATCCCTCCTTCCTCGTTCCTGTCCTGGGACTTCTACTTTTATCCTTTTATGCCTTTGACCTGGGACAACTCATAAAGTTCCATGGCAGATATAGAAAAAACAAAAAAAACGCTCACCACTGCAGAGACAAGGCTGAATAGATGCTCCTGTTAATATGCAATGATCTGGCACGGATTACGGCAACAAGACGAGAAGATAATAGGACAAAGCAATGGGAAAGATCCAGCTGGACTCCAGAGAATAAATAAAAATTCTTCTTTATTTATTTCAGCTTGATTAAAAAAATATCCATATGGCAAGTAAAAACACCGGCTTGTGCACACTGATGAATGGCAGATGCATACCACACAACGCGTTTCGGCGAGACGCCTTCCTCAGGTCACCTGAGGAAAGCGTTTCGCCGAAACGCATTGTGTGGTATACATCTGCCATTCATCAGTGTGCACAAGCTGGTGTCTTTACTTGCCATATGGATATTTTTTTAATCAAGTTGAAATAAATAAAGAAGAATTTTTATTTATCTTCTGGAGTCCAGCTGGATCTTTCCCATTGCTTTGTCCATAAAGTCCCATGGCTTCCACTACCATCTGTATGTTTTAAACACTCCAATCTACATCTCTAGCCCAAATGTCACCATTGTGCTTTCCACAATTCCAGAGCGTCTATCTGCCGTATCCTTCTCATCACGCTACCTAAAACTCAATGTTTCCAAAACTGAACTCCTATTCTTTCCTCCGTCTCACTAAACCCCCCAACTAGATCTACCTATCACTATAAACACCATCATGTTTTCGTCTGTATCCCCAGTCCCTGGTTTAAGACATTCAGGGACATCAACTGCAATCTGTATCATTTCTTCTTCTACTCTCTTTATCTAGCCTGTTATTAGAAGATGGAGAAAGCTTTGGCCGAGAAGGAGACAGAAGTTCCCTTCTTGATGACACAACAGTGACTTTATCTTTATGCCAACTTAAAAATGTAAGCATAGATTTTTATATTTCTGTGGCTTGTGTACGGCTATCTCCAGCTTACATACATCTTACAATTCTTTGCCTTATACAAGTTTTTAGCTAACTTTATTAGATTATGGGGGAATTTCAAAACTCGTGTCCTGTAAAAACAATTTTTATTAGTATGCATTTAAACATTAGCCATACAAAAAACACTTACCACCAAATCGGTATAGGTTTGGAATATACAAATATGGTACGGAAGGTACAAATAATTACCACTATATAGTGCCTGGGAGCCCCTGATATGTCCCTAGTGGAATGCCGTGGCTATCCACGGAGGTTGGCACCCTAAAGATACACAAAAAATGTCGCCCCCGCTTAACATAGGCTGTAACTCCCTTTCACTAGAAAATCCCTATATAATTATCCAACAACTACCAATAGCAGAAATTTGCTTTTAGATAATCCACAATAACACATGGTTGCATTCCATACAACCACTCAAATCATTAGAAGCTTGATACTTAACAAATTAGACCAAGAGTTAGAATTCTTATGATGTATCTATCCATGCAGGAGGAGGAGGGATTTTCAATAGACTAATATCAAGGCGGTTCACATTCTATATATGCCAGAGTCATTCTTCCCCTCATCCTATATTAAATGTAGAGTAGATAGGGTATGCCAACCACTGATCTTTGTGCATTACAGTATCATACCAAAAATACAATATAATAAAGTGCCAGTGCAAAAATGTGTACTTCCTTTAAAAATTAAGGTCCTAATGAGAATACGAGATCAACGCGTTTCGCCTCCTTGCAAGGTTCATCAGGAGGTCAGATGTTGGAGGTAATAGCCCAATGATGAGTGGATGCAACCATGTGTTATTGTGGATTATCTAAAAGCAAACATGCCTTCTATTGGTGGTATTTGGATAATTATGTGGGGATTTTCTAGGGAAAGGGAGGGACAGCCCACATTGAGCGGGGGCGCCATTTTCAGTGCCTTATACAAGTTTTGATGCACACGGATTTATCAGACCCCTTCACGTAATGAAAAATTTCCATAATTGCTGCCTCTAGTTGTACATGTGCCAGAAAGATTTGAGCTCATTACCTAGAACCTGGCTTTGCATTGCTATTATGGTTGACAAAAACATATATCCACGTTTGTTTGATAGTGAGTGGTGGGGTGGAAAAGTGGGAGCAATACAAGATTAAGAGGTATTTCACTTGGGTATTATATTCTCCATTTTCTATAGAAGTACAACCAGATCCGTCTCTACTATATGGAGCATACAAATGATTAGCCCTTTCTTCCATAACTTTATACTCATGCACTTGAAGAGTCTGATTCTAGTGTTGAGCGAGTAGTTAACTATTTGTACTTGCTATGCTGTTAGTGAGTACTGTCTACTACTCGCAAATTCGTTACGAGTAGCGGGCGCAATGTAAGTCAATGGGAAATACTCGCTAAGTAGAGCGTAACCCGAAAGCCGTACATTTCGTGCGAGTAGCGAATAGTACGGCTTTCATGTTATTTGCTACTATTTCCCATTGACTTACATTGCGCCCGCTACTCGTAACGAATATGTCAATAGTGGACAGTACTCGCTAACAGCATAGCGACTACGAATAGTTAACTTCTCGCTCAACATTATCTGACTCATCAGTTTGTGCTAGAAAAGTGACCTAAAACTGGTGCAAAAAATCTCTAACTTTTTGCACACATACATGTGTCTTGCTACAAAACGTCAGTCTTGATGAGTCTGCCTGTAAATCTCTAAAACCAATCGATATGCAATCTATCACTGTGTAAAGACAGGCAATGTCATAACAGAAAAAAGCGTATATCACCTTTCTAATCTCCCTCTGTTCCAGTACCACTACTTCGGCGATCCCAGCCGTTCCCATTACTGGTCATATGTCGTATATCAATCACCTGACCACTGCAGCCAGTCACCAGCCTCAGCAATTATGCTGGCTTGTATGACGTATGACTGTGGAACCCTGTGTTTGGCTGCAGTGGTGATGTTATGGGTATTCTATTATATTATCACATTGCCTGCTTAAGGCTATGTGCGCACAGTGCGTTTTCCGCTGTGTTTTTGCACGTTTTTCGGGTGCGTTTTTGGGCTCAAAACTGCATGACTTTGTTTCCCCAGCAAAGTCTATGAGTTTTCATTTTTTTCTGTCCACACACAACTTTTTTTTTTAAGCTGCGTTTTTGAGCTTAAAAAAAAATGGACATGTCAATTCTTTTCTGCGTTTTCCCCCCATGCAATGCATTGGAAAAACGCAGAGATCAAAAACGCAGCAAATCGCTGCGGTTTTTGCGCGGTTTTGATGCGGATGCATTTTTATGCCTTTTGTGCGTTTTTAGCAGCCAAAAACGCAGCGTCAAAAAAACGCAGTGTGTGCACATAGCCTAAAGGGGTATTCTTATCTTCAAGATCCTATCCCAATATGTAGTAGATGTAATTATAATAATCTTAGCAAATAGCTCCAATTAGAAATGTAATATAAGTGTCCTGATATAGCCACTTCTCTTACCTCATGTGCAGGGCATTGCTGCTTAGATATCCATGCTTACAACCATGAGCAACTAACTGTCACTATGTGAGTGGACGTAACCATGGATATCTAAGCTGCAATGCCCTGCACATGAGGTAAGTGACATAGCTAATCAGGAGAACTATACTACATTTCTAGCTGGAGGCATTTGCTAATATTATTATTACACCTACTACATATTGGGATAAGGTCTTGGCGATGGGACTTACCCTTTAACTTTAGAATTAGAAGTATTTTTATGTCACATGTGTGAAAAAAAGGGGGCATCGCATAATTTGCGGGATTAATAAATTGGCTTTCTGTGTAAAACGGACTTTACACGCTACGACATCGCTAATGCGAAGTCGTTGGGGTCCCGGATTTCGTGATGCACATCCGGTCGCTGTAGCGATGCCGTTGCGTGTGACACCTATGAGAGATTTTGCATCGTCGCAAAAACGTGCAAAATCGCTCCATTCTCAAATATCGTTACTGCAGCAGTAATGAAGTTGTTCCTCGTTCCTGCGGCGGCACACATCGCTCCGTGTGACGCCGCAGGAACGAGGAAGCTCTCCTTACCTGCATCCCGCCCGCAATGCGGAAGGAAGGAGGTGGGCGGGATGTTACGTCCCGCTCATCTCCGCCCCTCCGCTTCCATTGGGTGGCGGTTCAGTGACGCTGCTGTGACGTCGCTGTGACGCTGAACGAACTGCCCCCTTAGAAAGGAGGTGGTTCGCCGGTCACAGCGACGTCGCAGGGAAGGTAAGTCCGTGTGACAGGTCCGGTCGATGTTGTGTGACACGGGCAGCGATTGGCCCGTGTCGCACAACCGATGGAGGCAGGTACGCACGCTGGCGATATCGGTACCGATATCGCAGTGTGTAAAGGCGCCTTTAGACTTATAAACTTCGAGTTTTTTTTGTTTGTTTTTCTTTGTCTTGAATAATATATAGCTTTTTATAAATCGGATGTTATCTTCTTCTTCCTTTTAGAGATTGAAAGATGTGCCTGGGGAAGTGTATTATCCCCTCCTAGGAGAAGAGTGAGTACAGCCTCGTTTTCCTCCCTGTAATAGTTGCAGCTAGCCGGTGTAAATCTAGTATTCTGTGCTGTAATTTCATTCATGACATTCTGCGTTCTTTTTTTTTCACACTAGCGTTATTCCCTCGGGTTTTTTAAGCACACAGCTCATCATATTAGCGCTGTGTTTACGGCACCTGGCTTACAAGCCAATGCTTTGACTGCATGTAAATAACTGGCAGTGCAAAATGTTAACAGTGACACTGTAATATCACGCTGATCATCTTTATTTATTAATGATTCACGATCGACTCCCCCGAGGGTGAGACGTGCAGACACGGCCGGGGCATGGCAGGGCCTGCTGTTCTGCGGCGGCGAGACACAAGCTGTCAGTGGCAGATGGGGCACGATGTGTATATAACAAGCTGGTAATTTGTTCGCGTCTCTCTAATCACTTTTCAGCCAGTCAAACGTCCCTCATTCCAGTAGTAACAGCGAGCTGTCTACATCCACCCTGCCTCTGATTATCCGGGAGAGAGACACCGAATACCAGCTCAACCGGATTGTCTTATTTGATCGGCTGCTTAAAGTAACTACTTTTCTATTATTGTATGTATAGTTCTGAACCGACTTATAGCTCTCTAGATCGGAGTCAAGTGTATTCTAAATCTAGTCTGTCTTATCTATATTTACGCTTTTCTACAAATACAATCTATTATTGCTTGTTATTAACCAAAGGAGATGATGGTAGGTCACCGGATATCCACAAATATTCATTTTCTGCATGTTCACTACCTTAGCTTACAAATCTTCACATCAGAGAGTCTGGAACATAGTAATGATATGCAAAGGGTGAAAAAATGGAAACTGAATTTTGAAAACATCTCAAATTATTCAATATCGAGTATGAAAGCCGCACACAGAAATATAAGCACTTAGCTCCTGTACACCTTGGCTCCTATTATTGATGTAATTAATAGTTAAGGAGTGTTCTGCCATGCTGAATGCATTTGAGCACGTAAATCATCAAGATCTGCTGCTGGCAGATGCCTTTACCATTGCTGAATGGATGGATGGACTGATGTGTGGTTCCTCTGCGCTGCCTTGAATAACCAGACGGGATGAGTCCAAAATTCTTAAGATGAATGTATGGTTTATTATATACGCTCTTCAAGTCACACTTGCCTTGTCAGCAGGATATAAAGATATATTTGCCGACCAGTGACGTTCAATATGTGCTTGATGGGAGGCAAGTCCTGAAATGCTACAGGCAATAGTATCACGTATAGCCCACACAGGCAGTAGCGCTAACAGCATACAGCCTAGCGTTGTTGAGCTGAAGACGACTCTTGGGACACTGCAGAAATGGCAGAACATTCCTCAGACAATTATTAATAACCTAATTGACAGCATGTCAAGGTGTATACGTGTGTGTATCTCTGTGCATTGGGCTCTTACTCGACACTGAATAAATCAACATGTTTCGAACTTCTGTTTCGTTTTTATTATTTATATATTATTAACATTCTGTGATTTTATATAATTTGTGGTGCTGCAATTTCAAGGTTAAGAAGTGTACCTTATGTACTGTATGAATGATGATTTAATGGGAACCTGTCGTGTCCCCAAGCGCTATCAATCAGCAGATATATGAGATTTATGCAGAATAATATTGTTATAATGCTGCCCATATGCCTCAGTGAAAGCACAGCTAATGGGAGAAAAATATTTTTTTTCTTCCCAGTAGCTGCACATTCAGTATGGCGTACGGGCAGCATTGTAACGATATTAACCTTCAGATTTGCACTATATGTGCCAGTTCATAGCCTCTTAAAATTTCCTAAGGATGACATTTATCAAGTATCCAGAAGTGAAGTGTTAAATATTTGTTCAGTTCTGGCTTCACTTCACTTGGGAGCTGTGATTATTATGAGACTTTCTTAATTTTGACGGGTATATGACTTTCAGTAAGCAGATTTTTGATATTTTGTATTTGTACTTTTATGTTTCCAGGCTTACCCATACAAGAAGAATCTAATTTGGAAGGAAGCTCGAGTGGACATTCCTCCCCTTCTGAGAGGGTTAACCTGGGCAGCACTGCTGGGTGTAGAGGTCAGAATCGTATATGGGGCATTATATACAATTATGGACAGATTACAACTCTGTGGTTACGGCTGGTTTATTAGCTGACCTTGTCATAATGAGCAAGTGCTGTTTTACTTATAGATACACAATATTTTGTCCACACTCATTAATATGTTACAAGATAGATGATAACTGTTAGATCAGTGTGTGTGATGGAGATCTTTGATTGCTGAAACCCCCACTTATTGCCAGAATGGAGATTAGAGTCCCTAGAAAAATGAAGCAGCGGCTCCATATGCTGCTGCTGCTGTATATAATCTATTTGGACTGATAAACATAGTTGATTACTGTATTTGTCCATTGTTGTTATTGCCATAGTCTATGAATAAATCGGCAGCAGGCATACACGACCAATGGTTTGGGAACCCCATTCTGACAACCAGTGGCTGTGTTGACAGTCATACCCCACCAATCCATCAGTTATCACCTAACTAGTTATTACCAGAATACAGTGGAACATTGGTTAACGAGAACAATCCGTTGTGGGACTGTGCTTGTTAACCAAGTTACTCGTTCAGCAAAGCAAGATTTCCCATAGGAAATCATTGCAATGCAGACAATACGTTCCACAACTTGTTAAATGTCCCATCCTGGTGCACTATTGTGCCATTCCACACACGTACAAACACACACGCACAAACGCAGATTATGCTCACCTTACCCTCCATTCCCTCGCTGGTCTCCTGGAACTTGCAGTTCGCCCGTAGAAGACATGTATTGGGTAACCAAGGCGACCGATGCTGGACCTTCCGCACTCAGCGCGCTGACATCAAAGGCAGGAGCCTCTTGCCTCTGATTGGACAGAGCGCTGCCTTTCAGTAGCGCCTGACAGGGGAAGTTCCTCCCTCGTCGCGATGGTTACCGAATACACATCCTGTGGAGGGAGGACCTTCCCCTGTCAGGCACTACTCAAAGGCAGCACGCTGGCCAATAAGAGGGAAGCGGCTCCTGCCTTTGACGTCAGCGCGCTGGGAGCTGAAGGTCTGGCATCGGTCGCCTTGGTTACCCGATACATGCAAGTTCCAGGAAGCCGGCGAGGGAACGGAAGGTAAGGTAAGCATAGTATGTGTGTGCGTGCATGCGTGTGTGTTTGTGCATGCTTGTGTGTGTTTGTGTGGACTGCAAGAGCGGGTTAGAGCGCGGTGGATGTACGGAACTGGAAGTGTGTACGGTGAGTATTTTGCTCGTAGAGCAAGGCTTTCTCATAAACAGAGTTACAAATTTACAGAAAGCCTTGCTTGTTAGGCGAAATACTCGCTAACTGGGTTACTCGTTAAGCGAGGTTCCACTGTACCTATTTTATTACTTTATAACATATAAATAGTTTGCTGGCTAAAACTTTATTTTTTCATGTTGCCTCTTGAAGGGTGCAATCCAAGAAAAGTACGATTCCACAGACAAGGACACCCCGATTCCTACTGACCGCCAGGTAATCATTATGCTCGTTTACCATTTTGTGCTTCACCGGGGTCTCCATTTTATAGAAATAAACATATGCATCCATGTCCATTGCTCATGGACCTTTTATAGAGGTCAATGATGCTCAGCATGTCAATTGGATCTGCTATGAGAAGAATATTTAAAGAGGACATGTCACCAGGTTAAAAATGGACAGTTTATGCTCTTTTTATTTCCGCTTATTCGGGAAACATTGGAGCTTTTCACTTTGTGCCGCTTTTTATGGTGTTTCCAAAAGATGCGTGGCTCACAGAGAGAGCAGACTATAGGCTCACCTCCAGAGAATCTTGTGAGCCATGATATAGAGCATAAAAATTAGCACTAAATAAAAAGTCCAAATTCTATGGAACTGAATGGCAGAATTAAAAAAAAAAAAAAAGTGGGAATAAAAGTTGGTGATATTTAAACCTGTGACAGGTCCTCTTTAAAAGTGAAAAATCTGTATTTATTCCATTCAAGAAAACACGATGAAGTGTGATATTCAAGATAGTATAAAATGGTGCATACATTTTAGAGCAGAGTAAGTTAAAAACATGCCTTGGATGGGCTTACAGAAGAGACAAATGTGGCATGTCACCCTACTGGATGATAGAATAAACATAAAATAATAATATACATACATAGCCAATGACACAATGTAGGAACTAAATAGTGGACTGGTAATATTAAATCCTGCTACATATGGTAGAGCATAAGGGTAAATGCACAGCAAGGATGGTAAAATGTACAGATCAATATTGAATGACTAGTAGGGTAGAAGTAGATATATAGAAAGGAATACAGTACTGAGGAATATCTAATGGAAATGGGAACCTGTATATATAGATGTGAAGAAATACAAAGCACAGTGCAAGTGCGCTCAAAAAGAAATCAAATGCCACATGGTGATGTACTGGGAGTACCTGATGATATTGAGAGTGAGTAGATTTCGACACCCAACGTCCAGGGGTGCAGTACTATGAGGCACGTGTTCTCTATGTAACTGCACTGTTACTCTGTTATGCATTGCTTACTCTTTATATTTACTGTGATCTATGCTGTATTCCTTTTTATATCTACTTCTACCCTGCTAGTTACTTAATATTGATCTGTACATGTTACCATCCTTGCTGTACGTTTACCCTTATGCTCTGCCATATGTAGTAGTCTCTAATATCACCAGTCCACTATTTATTTCCTGTATTGTCTCATTGCTTGTACCTTCTTTGCACTATATACTCTTGTATATTATTCTTTTATATTTATTGTGAGTCTTCCGTCATCCAGTAGGGTGTCATGCTCCATTTTACTCCGCTGTAAGCTCATCCAGGGCATGTTTTAATTTACTCTGCTCAATAAAGTGTGTACAATTTTTATACTATCCTGAATATGACTCTACGTTGTTCTTTCTCAGTGCTTCTGCCATTCTGTTTCCGATGAGTCTACCAACTACGTGTGTCTTGTATAAACAGTACTCATACCTCTAGACTTGTCACCCATCTATATATACTATGGTATTCGTATATAATTATTGTGTTCCTACACACACTCTTGTTATTGATTGTGTTTAGCATAAAGGTGTAGTTTAAGTCTTTAAAGGGGTTGTCCACTACTTAGACAACCCTTTCTGATTCCCCAGGTTTGTCCCCAGTAAAATAAAGCTTATACTCCTCTCCGATGCTGGCGGTCACTCTCCCACAGCTTACATGACGTTGCTGCATCACGCAATTACTAGCTTTACTGTCCCCGCCTTCGGTTCGGTCATATAAGTAATCAACAAGAAGTGACTGGGCAGCCACGGTTTTGGCATCCTCTTGAATACTGGAAGCCGGCACTTGTTGGGCACGGGGCTCACATGACTCAACAATCTCCTATGACCTCTGGGAGAGCGAGTGCCAACACCGCTGAAGTGGTGCTGACAGCAGAGGTTAGTATAAAATAACAAAGCTTAACGGGCAATCATGGGGAATGAGAAAAGTCTGTCCTAGTAGTGGACAACCCCTTTAAGGTTGCCGACTAATGAGGAATGCTTAGGAAAAAACTTACAACAGGTATTCATAGAGAATACAGTATGTGAATGTGTCTTCTTATCAGTAAGCCAGGGTGATACCGAGGTTCTGTGTATTTAGTGCAGTCTTCTTGCACCCTGTGTAAAGGCACAGTCACACACAACGACTTACCAGCGATCCCGAAAACGATGCGACCTGATAGGGATCGCAGGTAAGTCGCTGGGAGGTCGCAGGTGAGATGTCACACAGTCAGATCTTACCAGCGATGCAGGAACGGTACAGGTCGCAGTAGCGACCTATATAACGATCTCAGCAGTCACTGTGACCCTGTCACACAGTGTCAAACGCAGCGATGTGTCCTGCCCAGCAGGACGTCGCCTTTGAAGAAAATGACCTGGACCATTCAGCAACGACTAGCGATCTCACAGCAGGGGCCTGATCGCTGGTAAGTGTCACACATAACGAGATCGCTAACGGGATCGCTACTGCGTCACCAAAACGGTGACTCAGCTGCGATCTCGCTAGCGATCTCGTTATGTGTGACAGTACCTTAAGTCTGTGTTCCTTATGTTTTAAGGTCTGTTCCTCCCCATGCTCCTGTGATGGTAAGACTTTTCCAGCTGTAATATAATTTTATGAATGTAGTAAATTATACATTATTTTTGTTTCAGTGATATTATGTCATCTATCTGAAATGTAACATTTCTGCTCATCTTTTGTCAGATTGAGGTAGATATCCCACGATGTCATCAGTACGATGAGCTCCTGTCATCACCAGAAGGACATGCAAAATTTCGAAGGGTATTAAAAGCGTGGGTGGTATCACATCCAAACTTAGTATACTGGCAAGGTAACTTGTGCAAACTAAAAGCTGAATTTTATGAATCTCCATGTTAGTAACCTTATATATCTGAGACTTGCCCCCCAGGTATGTTGCCGACAACTGAAAAGTGGTACAGTCTTTGGACAGCATGGTGAACTCATTGCCATTAGTTGTATGCCCATTGAAGAGATTGGCGGCATATTAAGGCTGGGACATGTAATAGGGGTGTTGCAGAGGTTCATTAAGTGTGCTGAGTTTCTTGAGGAGAATGGTTCATCTGTTGTTTTTTTTTTTTAAACCGCGCCTAGAAACAAATTGTGAACATGTTTAGGAATGGTGACTGGTGGCTTCCTACACTATGCAGGCCGACATTGGTATATGGGGCATTATTTAAGTGCAGGCGGGTTTAGTTCTGGGAGATTTTGCATTTGTAAATACAGGTCTGTTTCCTAGTTTTTGGATAGTTTATATTTTCAACAATTTTTTTCCTTAATACATACTAATATCATTGTGAATTTCGGTTGTTCACTAGTTTTTTCTTTATGTGTAGTCTCCTTCATGTTTGTTCACATTAGTTGCACTCCTATTTGAGAAATACTGTAATTGCAATGACTGCTTTTGTCTATCAGACAAATTAGTATTTTTTGTGAACCCTGTACAAGGCAGATTACAATCTGTGTCCTGTTTTATTGTGCATCTATACTATTGAACACATTGATAGCCTTTAAAGGGGTTATTATGTAGGTTTAATGCTCTTTATAAAGATCTATCTTTAGGCCCTAACCACATTTTTAATAATTTGTATTGTAAAATTTCCTACTGTTCTCCTTATACAGCTAATACGTATTTCTGTGATGTTTCATTTGAGGAGAATCTCAAAGTGGACATCACAGTAGGATGGCACTGCACTCCGTTTTCTGCAGCTACTATAATCCCCTATGAAACAGAAAGTCATCACGGGCTCCTGTGGTCACTTACTATCTCTTCTTTCACTGCCGTCCCTTGATGATGTCTTGTTTAAGGGAGTGATGGAGAAGCGACTGCCACTCCTATCCCTGCCACTCACATATTTAGTCACCACCACAGTCACTGGTTCTGTCCCCAATGCCTCATTTACTGAAATGAGATCTCACCAGGGGGCAGAGATGGAAGCAGTGTGAGTGACAGCAGCACCGCCACATAGCTTCTATCACTTCCCTGACACAAAGTATCCTCATGGGGCAGTGATGGAAGCCATGTAAGTGACACCAGTGCCACTCCTGATGACGATACAATTCAGCGGTGGGATAGAAGCTGTGGGGTGGTGCTGCTGCCACTTGCCTTGCTTCGATCACTGCCCCCTAATGACGTCTCCTTTTATTGAACAATACAAGTAGGGACTGTGGCTTCACTGACAGAAGGTGCAGATGATGGGGATAGAAGCTGTAATCTCTTCTTCATCACTCCTGTAAAACAGATTGTCATCAGCGGATGTCAGTGACAGAAGCTGTAGTAAGTGACTGCAGCCATATTTGATGACATCCTGTTTTATTGGAGGTGATAGAAGCTGCAGAGAAGTGATTGCACGGCCATCCTCCAGTGATATCCAGCTTGAGACTCCCCATTAACAAAACATCACAGGAAGTTAAAAAGCATATGTAAGGAAAACCATAATAGGGAGAAGTTTATGGTATTTTAAAATAAAAGCTAATTATAAAAGATGCTAGGGCTTAAAGATAGACATTTATAAGTGGTTAGGGCTTAAAGACACATTTATAAAGGGCATCGGTAGCATAAAATCCCTTTACATTTAGGACTTCTAGGGAACTTGTGTTAAGTGACATTTTGACAACACACGGTAAAGTGTTCTTATGGTGTTGCATTGTGGCCTTTTGCAATACAATTGCATATGTTTCCAATTGTGTTGGTTTCTGTGTCGCTTATCTCAAGTGACACTCAACTCTTTTGTCATAGACTTCAATGCAACCTTTATGCATCTGCCACTTTTCCATTTTTTCTTTATCGTTCCTATGGGAGACCCAGACATTGGGTGTATAGCTTCTGCCTCCGGAGGACACACAAAGTACTACACTAAAAAAGTGTAGCTCCTCCCTCTGAGCATATATACCCCCTGGATAACCAAATCTAGCCAGTTCATTGCTTTGTGTTCAGGAGGCATACATCCACACATGCATTCTCATCTGATTTTTCATTTTTGGAAAGTTTTTGAAGAAAAGCGGGTCCAAGCCTGGACTCCCGGCATATCCCTTCTCACCCCACTGTGTCGGCGGTGTTGTTAAGGTTGATTCCAGGGCTGGAGCCTTACATGCCGCGCTCCTTCACCATCCCTCGGGCTCTGGCTTGAAGTGCGAGCCAGCATGGTTCTCCCTGCTTTGCAGGAGGCCGGTCTCCATCCGCAGCCCTTCAGGATCCTGCTGGACGGAGCACTCATCCCCAGGGACTTGAAACCCTGCGTCTCACAAGCTAAGTATCTGAGACGTTTATGTTCGGGGGGTCCCTTGTACTTTATTGTTGGGGAGAGTGTGCTGTGTAACTGTTCTGACATTTCCGGCCGGTTCTCTGGTTGTCACCTGAGCACCGCGCCGATGGAGCTTGCGCGCCGGCCGCATCGCTTAAATTTAGGCCCCGGCTTCGCCTGAGGCCTAGTTTCGATTTCACTGCCCTGGCATGTCAATCATGCAGATGGACAGTGCGGCTCCGCCCAGCGGCTGTTCGGCACAGGGGAGGGACACTCCTCTCTGAGTAAATGTCCCCTCCCCTGTAAATCTCCTTGGCCCTCCAGATCCCGCTCTCAGAGTAGGTCCCGCCCCCTCTCCTCGCTCCGGCGCCATTTTATCAGCGTTCTCTCAGCGATCGGCGCTGGCTGCAGCGATCCCTGCTAATCTGTCTGGGGGTCCGGGCTGTGGGATCTGGAGGGCACACAAACGGTCTGGTAAGCCACAACCTCCGGTTGTGGACCTGTTTATATACTCTCTGGGGGTCATTCTGGCTCAGAGCCCCCACTTCAGCAGCATGTCTCACACAAGGAGCAAGGCTGCAAGGCTGTACGCAATATGCACTGCATGTAAGCTCGTGCTGCCTGAACCGAGCACATATCCACATTGTGATGCCTGCTCTAACCTGGCAATGCCTCAGCCTGGAATCGCACCCACAGTGGTCCCTCCGGCTGCTCCGGCTCCGGTGGCTGAACCCCCGGCTTGGGTAGAATCCTTCTCTAGGTCAATCGCCCAGTCTTTTGCTGACTCCATGGGACAGCTGTCCCGGACTTTGCTGAACATGCATCAGCCCCCTTCACAGGGCAGAGGATTCTTCATCTGGTCCCAGACCCCGTCCTCCTAAGAGGAGACGCAGGGCTCCCTCTCTTTCCTCGTCCCGCGGCTCTGATTCAAGAGCTGACTCGCAGGACGAGGAGGATGCCGTTACTGGGGGCTCGGAGGCGGTCTCCATGTGCCCCATTGATCTGTCCGAAAGTGACTCAGATGTTAGTGATTTGATTGCGTCCATTAATTCTGTACTGGACCTCAATCCGCCAGTATCAGAGGAGCAACCCTCTCTGGCAGAAAAGCATCAGTTTACCTTGCCTAAGAGGACAAGGAGTGTGTTCTTTAACCACTCCAGTTTTCAGGCTACTGTGACCAAGCCTAGGGCCTGTCCTGACAAACGCTTTCCAAAGCGTGGTTCTGATGACCGTTTTCCCTTTCCACCAGAGGTGGTCAAGGAGTGGGCTCATTCACCAAAGGTAGACCCTCCGGTGTCTAGACTCTCAGCCCGGACAGTTGTATCAGTGGCTGATGGCACCTCTCTTAAAGATTCCACTGACCGCCAGGTTGACCTTCTGGCCAAATCTGTATATGAGGCGGCAGGGGCCTCATTCTCCCCATCTTTTACAGCAGTGTGGGCTCTCAAAGCCATCTCTGCTTCTCTAGAGGAGATGCATTCCCTCACCAGGGAATCTATGCCCGAAATGGTTGCCTTAACTTCTCAAGCTTCAGTTTTTTCATCCTATGCCATGTCTGCCATGCTGGAAGCTTCTCACCGCACTGCGGTGGCTTCGGCTAATTCCCTCGCTATCCGCAGGATCTTGTGGCTTCGAGAGTGGAAGGCAGACGCTTCTTCAAAGATGTACTTTGCTGGGCTCCCTTTTGCTGGGTCCAGGCTGTTCGGTGAACAACTGGATGAAATTATTAAGGAAGCTACTGGCGGGAAGAGTACTTCCATGCCACAAACTAAAACCAGGAAACCTGTCCAGGGCAGGAACCAGTCGAGGTTTCGTTCCTTTCGTTCCTCCAACTGGTCGTCCTCTAAGCCCTCGTCCACTAACTCAGCCAAGGACCAAAAACCCAACTGGCGCACGAAGCCGCGTCCTCAAAAGACCGCAGGAGCTGCTGCCACTACTAAGGCAGCCTCCTCTTGACTATCTGGCCGCGCCAGGAACGTCCTTGGTCGGTGGCAGGCTCTCCCACTTTGGCGACGTATGGTTTCAACACGTCTCCGATCAGTGGGTGCGGGATATCATCTCCCACGGCTACAGGATAGAATTCTCTTCCAGCCCGCCAAACAGATTTTTTCTGTCAACTCCCCCCTGCTCCAAGGCCGCCGCCTTCTCTCAGGCCGTGGCATCCTTGCAGGCCAACGGAGTAATTGTACCGGTTCCCACCCGGGAACGGTTCAGAGGTTTCTACTCAAATCTCTTCCTAGTTCCCAAAAAGGACGGTTCCTTCCGGCCCATCCTGGATCTCAAGCTTCTCAACAAGCATGTTCAGGTGCGGCATTTTCGCATGGAGTCTCTGCGATCAGTCATTGCCTCAATGACCCAAGGAGATTTCCTGGCATCCATCGACATCAGAGATGCCTATCTGCATGTGCCAATTGCAGTTTCACACCAGCGTTGGCTACGTTTTGCAATCGGAGAGGAACATTTCCAATTCGTGGCTCTCCCCTTCGGGTTAGCCACGGCTCCTCGAGTATTCACCAAGGTCATAGCAGCAGTGGTTGCGGTTCTGCACCTCCAGGGGTTGGCAGTGATTCCTTACCTGGACGACCTTCTAGTCAAGGCTTCATCCAGTGCAGACTGTCAGCGGAGTGTCTCGCTCACTCTCGCCACTCTAGTCCAATTCGGGTGGCTTGTCAATCTGCCCAAATCCACTCTGACTCCGACCCAGAAGCTCACGTACCTAGGGATGCAATTCGAGACTCTGCCGGCACTTGTGAAGCTGCCCTTAGTCAAACAGCAGTCCCTCCATCTGGCGGTGCGCTCCTTGCTGAGGCCCCGCCGTCATTCCATCAGGCACCTAATACAGGTGCTGGGTCAGATGGTGGCGTCAATGGAGGCGGTTCCCTTTGCCCAGTTCCATCTGCGTCCTCTGCAGCTGGACATTCTCCGCTGTTGGGACAAGCGGACTTCCTCCTTGCACAGGTTAGTGGCTCTGTCGCCACAGACCAGGGGCTCCCTTCAGTGGTGGCTTCGGCCCCTCTCTCTGTCTCAGGGACGCTCCTTCCTGGCCCCGTCCTGGGTGATTCTCACCACGGATGCCAGTCTATCCGGCTGGGGAGCGGTATATCTCCACCACAGAGCGCAGGGCACTTGGACTCCGTCCGAGTCAGCCCTCTCGATCAATGTGCTGGAAACCAGAGCTGTGCTTCTTGCTCTCTTAGCCTTTCACCACCTGTTGGCGGGCAAGCACATCCGAGTCCAGTCAGACAACGCGACAGCGGTTGCCTACATCAATCACCAAGGCGGGACACGCAGTCGCCTGGCAATGCTTGGAGGTTCAACGCATCCTTCAGTGGACGGAGGACTCCAAGTCCACCATATCCGCAGTCCACATCCCAGGCGTGGAAAACTGGGAGGCAGATTATCTCAGCCGTCAAACCGTGGACAGTGGCGAGTGGTCCCTGCATCCGGCAGTGTTTCGGTCAATCTGCCGCAAGTGGGGCACATCCTGAAGTGGATCTAATGGCATCCCGGCACAACAACAAGGTTCCGGTTTACGTGGCTCGCTCACACGATCCTCAGGCCTTTGCAGCGGACGCTCTGGTTCAAGATTGGTCCCAGTTTCGTCTGTCCTACGTGTTTCCCCCTCTAGCTCTCTTGCCCAGAGTCCTGCGCAAGATCAGAATGGAGGGCCGTCGTGTCCTCCTCATTGCTCCGTACTGGCCCAGGCGAGCTTGGTACCCAGACCTGCTCCATCTGTCCGTAGAGGTGCCGTGGCATCTCCCGGACCGTCCAGACCTTCTCTCTCAAGGTCCGTTTTTCCGCCAGAATTCTGCGGCTCTCAGATTGACGGCGTGGCTCTTGAGTCCTGGATCTTGACGACTTCTGGTATTCCTCCTGAAGTCATCTCCACTATGACTCGGGCTCGGAAGTCTTCCTCGGCCAAAATCTATCACAGGACCTGGAGAATTTTCCTGTCCTGGTGTCGCTCTTCCGGCCATGCTCCTTGGCCTTTTTCCTTGCCGACCCTCCTGTCCTTTCTACAGTCCGGTCTGCAGCTAGGACTATCCCTCAATTCCCTCAAGGGACAGGTCTCGGCTCTGTCAGTGTTGTTCCAGCGGTGTATCCCCCGGCTGGCTCAGGTGCGCACCTTCATGCAGGGTGTGTCTCACATCATTCCGCCTTACCGGCGGCCCTTGGATCCCTGGGACCTCAATCTGGTCCTCACGGCCTTGCAGAAACCCCCCCTTTGAGCCTCTTAGGGAGGTTTCTTTGTCTCGTCTTTCACAGAAAGTGGTCTTTCTAGTGGCCATAACTTCCCTCAGGAGAGTCTCTGATTTGGCTGCGCTCTCTTCGGAGTCACCTTTTTTGGTTTTTCATCAAGACAAGGTGGTTCTCCGTCCGACTCCGGACTTTCTCCCTAAGGTGGTTTCTCCTTTCCACCTTAACCAAGACATTTCCCTGCCTTCTTTTTGTCCGGCTCCTGTTCATCGCTTTGAAAAAGCATTGCATACTCTGGATCTGGTGCGGGCGCTCCAGATCTATGTGTCTCGCACCGCTGTTCTTAGGCGGTGCACCTCTCTTTTTGTGCTAACCACAGGTCGGCGTAAGGGCCTCTCGGCTTCTAAGCCGACCTTAGCTCGTTGGATTAGGTCGGCTATTTTCGATGCCTACCAGTGTACTCAGGTGCCTCCCCCGCCGGGGATCAAGGCACACTCGACCAGAGCTGTCGGTGCCTCTTGGGCTTTCAGGCACCAGGCTACGGCTCAGCAGGTCTGTCAGGCTGCCACTTGGACTAGTCTGCATACCTTTTCAAAGCATTACCAAGTGCATGCTAATGCTTCGGCAGATGCGAGCTTGGGCAGACGCATCCTTCAGGCGGCTGTCGCCCATTTGTGAAGTTAGGTTCTGCCTACTTCCCAGTTTTCTGTTTATTCCCACCCATGGACTGCTTTGAGACGTCCCAATGTCTGGGTCTCCCATAGGAACGGTAAAGAGAAAAAAAAAAAAGAGAATTTTGTTTACTTACCGTAAATTCTTTTTCTTATAGTTCCGTATTGGGAGACCCAGCACCCTCCCTGTTGCCTGTTGGCAGTTTCTTGTTCCACGTGTTATCACCGGCTGTTGTTGTAGACAGAGGCTCCAGTTGTTCCGGTTTTTTTGCTCTATCTCTACTTGTGGGTGGCTATTCTCCTTCAGCTTTTGCACTAAACTGGCTAGATTTGGTTATCCAGGGGGTGTATATGCTCAAAGGGAGGAGCTACACTTTTTTAGTGTAGTACTTTGTATGTCCTCCGGATGCAGAAGCTATACACCCAATGTCTGGGTCTCCCAATACGGAACTATAAGAAAAAGAATTTACGGTAAGTAAACAAAATTCTCTTTTTTTTTTTACCTCAAAATTACAGATCTAAAATAGTTAAGCAACAGCAAATCACAGAAAAGTTGTGCAAATGTTTTTGGATGTGCGACTTGTCTTGGACAAGCTTTATGAGAAATAGGTTTTGTCTTCCAGCTTTTGACTAAAGAGGGCATGTCTGATTCCACTCCATTTGCTTTCACTTTTTCCTCTGACCTCCTCTCTGTCTACTTATCCAGTGGAAACTGGATAAACATATGGCTGGGATGATTTAGGAAAACCTGCACTCGTAGGGGGTTGGACTCGATGGCCCTTGAGTTCTCTTCCAAGTCGACCATTCTATGATTCTACTTCTAAGATAAGGTAGATAGAATGAAGTAGCTTGAGATTCAAGAAGGGCAAGCACGAGTAAGGGAAACCAGGCATTTAGAGTCAAATGGGCTGGGAACCCTAAAAGACTGCTGGCATAGGGGTGGTGAACAACCATGTGGATGATTAGTGCACACCTGCAACTGAGCAATAAAAATGGTTGCAACATTTCTTTAAAATATAAATTATGGGCTTGTACCAAAAATGCAAGTTATTACCATTCTATCGGCACTACTGTACCTCTTGGACTCCAAGATCCCAAAAATAAAGACTCGGGAGTTGGTTGCTTAGACTCACATAGCTGAGTACCTCTCCGGCCAGCTCGGAGATAATAAGTGGCACATAGGTGTTTAAGTATGGCTATCGCTCCATTTAAACAATGCACTCTAGAGCTCTTTACTAGGCATTATGGGGGCCCCATCAGTGAGATCCAAAACGTTTAGCAAGATATCATGAATCCTGTAATAAATTGAATTCTCGGTGCAACCGCTTTAAATGTAGCAAACTTCCACAGCTATAAACCCATCAATACAACCACTAAGTTCCTAATTTAAGCCCAAAATCACCTGACGGATATAAGACTCTGTCGCCAAGTGCTCAGAACAGAGATGCCTACTTTTTACATTTGTTCTTTAGATTTTGATAATAGTTGGAGAAATGTGTAGGAAACTGTGAGCATCCAACACAGCTTTTCGCCTCTGATGTTTTCTGTTTCATTTGCCAAGTTCTCAGAGGAGTGGATGTAAAAAGCTTGGACTTGCTGTGCTGTAGAAAGGCTAAATATATTTCTCACAGTTTACAATAAATTCCCTTGTAGTAACCTGTTGCTTATATCAGTGACTATGTAAAAGACAGATCATATTTATCATTACACTATATTTCTTTTTGGGGGGATGAATCAAGTACTGAATCCTATTGGGAAAGAACCTCCAGGAAGACCACCCAAAATGAAATGGGGGCCTCGTGAGTGGTTAGCTTCTTCTCTTATGAGATTCTACATTATATTGCTTCTAATATCAGAAGTAAATCGCAGACTGTCTAATGTTACTTGATTGTTATACATTGTCTGTGCACAATTATTATGCAATTGAGTTTGTGATGATTAATTTTATTACTGAACAAGTACAGTGCTGTCGATCAATCCAAAAGGTTAATATACCTTTATCTTTCGTGGTAGAATATCTGTATGTGCAGTGTTATTGGTCAACTGTAATGTAAAGAAATGTCATGCAATTAAATAAAAAACAAACATTTTTCCATCTTATTTAGAATAATAACTAAGCAACTCAACGTACATTGTACATAAATATACAAAAACCCATTACTGACATTTCAAAAAATTCTCAGTGATCAATATAGCCCTCCTTCTTTTAATTAACCGTCATAAGTCTTCTATCCATGGAGTCTGTCAGTTTCTCAATCTGTTACCATTTTTTGCGCAGAACCAACCACAGCCTCCCAGATACTGTTTAGAGAGGTGACTGTTCCTTCACAGTAAATCTCTTAATTAAGATGGGACTACAAGTTTTCAATAGAGGTTACATGAGGTGAGGAAGGGGCCAGGCAGTGGAGACATTGATGCATGCGATGGAGCATTGTCCTGCATAAAAATCATGGTTTTCTTTGAAAGATGCAGACTATTTCCTGCTTAAAAAAAGTGTCTTCTCAAAACTGGCAGTAGGTTGGGAGTTGATTTCTGTTATTTCTTGGCCCAATCTTCACATTTCAGCTTCTGTGTATTATTCAGTGGTGCTTAGGTTTCAACCCTCCTTACATTCTCTATGTCTCTGAGCACTGAGAACCTTGTACTTAGGGGCACTCCAGGGAGGTTGTTGTTTTTCTGGAATATGGCAGCACTGGATCTTGGCCAAGTCCTTGACGCTTCCACTTGGAGGTCTTGTTCAGTGGTGGTCACGTTCAGCCTTCCTTAAACTCAGGGGTGGGGAACCTCCGGCCCGCGGGCCGCATGCGGCCCGCCATGACCTTTTATGTGGCCCCCGGGCAGATTCCCGGGGGAGGCAGTGCTCGTGCTGTCACGCCGGTCTTGCTGCCGCCGGCCCTTTAAATCCACACATTGCTGTTTGTGCTGCAATGTGTTCTCCCGTCGGCCAGTGCCAATTGTGGGCGGGTCTACAGCAGCCTCAGCTTCCAGCATTGTGTGCACGCCCCCTGGCCTCCGGAGATCAGTGCCTGCCTTCTCCTTCTAATGCAGTGTGTCCGGCTCCTGCACTCTGGTGATGTGAATGCAATGCTGCTGTGAGTCCAGCGCCGACCCTCTGCTGCTATGTGCCCTGCCCAATGCTTTGTGTCTCCCCACACCAGTTCTGTCCTGTGTGCACCCCTCCCCCAGTCCTGTGTGCAGCCCCCCAATGTCCTGTGTGCACCCCCACACAATCCTATGTGCAGCCCATCACCCAGTCCTGTGTGCACCCCCCTAGTCCTGTGTGCAGCCCCCCCCCAGTCCTGTGTGCAGCCCCCCCCAGTCCTGTGTGCAGCCCCCCCCCAGTCCTGTGTGCAGCCCCCCCCAGTCCTGTGTGCAGCCCCCCCAGTCCTGTGTGCACCCCCCCCAGTCCTGTGTGCAGCCCCCCCCAGTCCTGTGTGCAGCCCCCCCCCAGTCCTGTGTGCAGCCCCCCCCAGTCCTGTGTGCAGCCCCCCCCCCAGTCCTGTGTGCAGCCCCCCCCCCAGTCCTGTGTGCAGCCCCCCCCCAGTCCTGTGTGCAGCCCCCCCCCAGTCCTGTGTGCAGCCCCCCCCAGTCCTGTGTGCAGCCCCCCCCAGTCCTGTGTGCAGCCCCCCCCCAGTCCTGTGTGCAGCCCCCCCCAGTCCTGTGTGCAGCCCCCCCAGTCCTGTGTGCAGCCCCCCCAGTCCTGTGTGCAGCCCCCCCAGTCCTGTGTGCAGCCCCCCCAGTCCTGTGTGCAGCCCCCCCCAGTCCTGTGTGCAGCCCCCCCCAGTCCTGTGTGCAGCCCCCCCCAGTGTTGTCTGTGCCTCCCCCCCAGTGATGTCTGTGCCTCCCCCCCAGTGATGTCTGTGCCTCCCCCCAGTGATGTCTGTGCCTCCCCCCCAGTGATGTCTGTGCCTCCCCCCAGTGATGTCTGTGCCTCCCCCCCAGTGATGTCTGTGCCTCCCCCCCAGTGATGTCTGTGCCTCCCCCCCAGTGATGTCTGTGCCTCCCCCCCAGTGATGTCTGTGCCTCCCCCCCAGTGATGTCTGTGCCTCCCCCCCAGTGATGTCTGTGCCTCCCCCCAGTGATGTCTGTGCCCCCAGCCCCTCCAGTGGTGTCTGTGCCCCCAGCCCCTCCAGTGGTGTCTGTGCCCCCAGCCCCTCCAGTGGTGTCTGTGCCCCCAGCCCCTCCAGTGGTGTCTGTGCCCCCAGCCCCTCCAGTGGTGTCTGTGCCCCCAGCCCCTCCAGTGGTGTCTGTGCCCCCAGCCCCTCCAGTGGTGTCTGTGCACCCAGCCCCGCGTGTGGTGTCTGTGCCCCCAGCCCCATGCCCCCAGTTAATTAATTGCTTCACCCAATATAGCAGGGTCATTTAAACATTGATAATTTTGTGCGGCCCCCGAAGGTTGGTAGAAATTTCCAAATGGCCCCCGACAGAAAAAAGGTTCCCCACCCCTGCTTAAACTGGACATATTTCTGAACACTTTGTACTTTCTGGAAACTCCAAAAAGGTTCTGGATTCCTGGTCACTTCACATTTGATCCTTCTCAAATCTTTGGTAGTTAATGTGTTTATATTTTTCACATCACTTTTTTTTGCGATAGCTCTATGATCATGACCCAATATCTTAGCAATGTCAAGAGTGCGGCTTCCCTCTGTAAGACTTGTAACAATTCTTGACTGCAGCGATAGTTAAATCTCTTTTTGGCCCATTTTGCCTCAAGAAAACAAGCTGCCTAATAATTCTGCACATCTTGATATCCTTGTTGTTGATATCCGTAGCCCTCATCATCCCTTATTATACACATACACATCACCTGATATGCTTCATCCAATAAGCTTTCACTTTGAAACAACTTGTAGTTGGAAAATCTGCATAAAAAATGATGATATGATCAAAATACTCACTTGTATAATAATTGCGCACACAGTGTATATAGAGATTAGGGCAGGGGCAGACAAATTATTGGTGCAGCCTGTGCAGCCGCACTGGAGCCCAGTGGGTTAGGGGGCCCATTACTGCTTCCAAAGCAGGCGGATTTGTTCTTTTTGCTGAGTTATGTGTCCGCCAGTGGATTATGGTGATATGAGATAAATGATATTCAGTGTATCTGAGGTTAATGATTGTTTCTGTCCATTCCTTTCATACATTTCTCTTTTGCTTTTCCAGGATTGGACTCTTTGTGTGCTCCATTCCTCTATTTAAATTTTAACAATGAAGGTAAGTGACTGGTATTTTTCATTAAAGTGTAATTCCAAATACGAGCAGTGTTTGAGGTTTAGGTTCAACATTGTGTGCTGATGAATTTCAGTTTATTCTTCTCTTTCCTCCTTGTTATCCTTGTGCAAAGGTCTGCTCCATATTAATGGCGCCATTTTGTTAGATCTTCTAGTTTGTAGGGGTACTGATTTATACTGCCGCTAAGGGGTCTTTTATGTGGGGTGATTATCCTTTAAAATAATAATTTGGCCGAGGTTCCTAATCATTGACCAGTGTAAACAAATTGAGCTATCAGCAAAAATTGATTTGCTTCCTTAATTCTACCTGCCATAATTGACCGTCAATAATCCCTGTAATCTTTTCGGGTACACTTCCATCTACTAGTAATTAGAGTCAGGATTGATAGACAAGTGATCTCAAAAATATGAAAAAATGTAATAATATATGTGACTGCTATTGCATGTCAAGGCATGCCTTTTAAACCTTTAACGACCGCCGATACGCCTTTTAATGGTGGCAGAAGAGGGTACTTATTCCTTTGCACCGCTTTTTAATGGCGCTCAGGAAAAAGTGTATAGCGCCCCCCAGCGTCATAAAATCGCCGGCATTTCAGCTACCGGGGGTAGCTGTAAACCCTAGGGATCAGGGTCGTTTTTTCCGGTCCTCGGTCACGTGATCGCCGTTACAAACCGTGTAACAGTGACTACGTGAAAGTTAATGCAGCCCTGGAAAAAAAATGATTTATCTCCCATCTGGCATGATCAAACATGTCAGATGGGAGATGAATGTCCTCCCCCGGGCCCAGGTGTGGCCAAAGTCTTCTCACCCTCCCCCAGTCCGCGTCCTCCGTCCTAGTCCGCCCTCCGACGATCTAAAATGGCTGTCGCTGAACAAGTGGTGTTCCCACCACATTCATCCTTCTTCTTTGATTTCTGTGCCATCTGACATGATAGATGGCACAGAAAGGTCCTCCTAGGTCACCCCCTGTGAGGCTGTCGCCCACCCCCCGGTCTTCTCTGGTCTCCCCCGTTACCTTCTGCAGCGTCGGTCCTCCGCGCCGCTCCTTCCCCATGTCTTCAGCAAAACGAGTGTTCTCCGCAGGGAGAATAGAGCTAAAGTCAGCAGCGGCCCAAACCTAAATCATTGTTATGGGCAGCTGCATTCTCCCATGGACAACACTCACATCTCCACAGACTCAGTGTTGCCGGATTGTGGGCACATAGCCTAAAAGTGAGAGATTTGCTGCTAGAGCAACGTTTTTGTGATTCGCCTGGGGGTTCAAAATGCTCACTATACACCTGAATAAAACCCTTGAGGGGTCTAGTTTCCAAATTGGGTTACTTGTGGGGGTTTCTACTGTATAGGTTCCTTAGGGTTTTTGCAAATGCAACATGGTGCCCTCAATCTATTTCAGCTTTTCCAAAATTCAAATGCTGCTCCATCCATTCCAAGCCCTCCTGTTTGTTCAAACAGTGGTTTTTGGCCACATGTCTGATAGGATATCCCTGCACTCATAAAAAATTGAATAACAAACTGTGGGGTCCACTTTTTGTGTTTTCTCTTGAAAAAGTGAGAAATTTGGTGCTAATTCAAGATTTTTGTGAAAAAAATAAAAATTTCAATATGACAACCTAAGGTTATCAAAATCTGTGAAGTACCTGTGGGTTCAAAATTCTCAATATACCACTTGATAAAATCATTGAGGTGTCTAGTTTCCAGAATGTGGTCACTTGTAGGGGAGCTCCACTGTTTAGGCACCTTAGATGCTCTCCAAACGCAACATGGCGTTCGCTAATTATTCCAGCTAATTTTGCAGTCAAATGGCACTCCTTTCCCTCCAAGCCCTGCCATGAGCCCAATCAGTTGATTTCCAACACATATGATGTATTGGCA
The DNA here is from genome assembly GCF_048569485.1 of Anomaloglossus baeobatrachus. NCBI lineage: Eukaryota > Metazoa > Chordata > Amphibia > Anura > Aromobatidae > Anomaloglossus > Anomaloglossus baeobatrachus. The sequence goes on along the minus strand of NC_134353.1, from coordinate 280,372,870 downwards.
TACTCAGGAGAAACTGCAGAATACATTTTTTGGTGCATTTTTTTCCTGATACCCTTGAAGAAAAGAAAAAAAAAGCTACCGTACTTGGTTGAAGTAACAATTTTGTGGTAAAAATGTTTTCTGTTTATTTTCACAGCCCAATGTTATAAAATTCTGTGAAGCCCCCGGGGGTTCAAATTTCTCACCAAACATCCAAATACATTCTTTGAGGGGTCTAGATTCCAAAATGGGGTCACTTGTGGGAGGTTTTTGCTGTTTAGGTACCTTGGTGCCCTAGAAATTCAACATGGTACCCGCAATCTTTTTTTAGCCAAATTTGCTTTCCAAATTTCCAATATTGCTCCTTCTGTTCCGAACCATCCCATTTGTCCAAACAGAGCTTTCTGACCACATGTGGGGTATCAGCGCGCTCAGAAGAAACTGGGTAATAAATTTTGAGTTCCATTTTGTTGTGTTACTTCTTCAAAAAGTGTAGAAATTGGCACAAGAGCAACATTTTTAAGTAAAATAGATATATTTTTTTCATTCCACATTGCTTTAGTTCTGGTAAGGCACATAAAGGGTTAATAAACTTCTTGACTGTGGTTTTGAATCTTTGAGAGGTGCAGTTTTTAGAATGGGGTCACTTTTGAGTATTTTCTGTCACCAAGGCCTCTCAAAGTCACTTCAAATGTGATGTGGTCCCTAAAAAAATGGTTTTGTGAATTTTGTTGAAAAAATGGGAAATTGCTGATGAACTTTGACCCCTTCTAACTTCCTAACCCCAAAAAAGTTTGTTTCAGAAATTGCGCTGATGTAAAGTAGACAAGTGGGAAATGTAATTTATTAACCATTTTGTGTGACGTAACTCTCTGGTTTAAAGGCATAAAAATTAAAAGTTTGAAAATTGCTAAATTTTCATCAAATTTCCAATTTTTTTCCACAAATAAAAGCAAAAAATATTGTCCTAAATTTAGAACTATTATGGACTGCAATATGTCATGAAAAACAATGTCAGAATCACTGGGATCTGTTGAAGCGTTCCAGAGTTATAACCTCATAAAGGGACACTGGTCAGAATTACAAAAAATGGCCTGGGCATTAAGTACAAAATTGGCTTCGTCCTTTAGGAGTTAGGCATTAGAACTCTATTTGTGCTTTTGGTTTTTTTTGTTTTTTTTGTTTTTTGGGGTTTTTTTACAACTGTATCTTCATGTTTAAAAAGATCAAGTAGGTTGTCTGAAAAAGAAACCTATTTATTTTCTGTCATTCATATGTTACTTAATTTTTGCAGTCATGGATCTGCTATGAAGGGAAGATAAAGGGATAGTGCTCTTTCGGTGTGTTTTTGGTTTTTTATTCACTTGACCCCTTGATGAACGCAAATACGCCTCTTCACGGTAGCTGATGAGGCATTTTATTCTTCAGTGCTGAGGAACAAGTGAATAGCGCCTCTGCTGGTTAAAACCCCACAAGTGTCAGCTGTATATGACAGCTTACTCCTTGCAGTATTGGCCTGGATTGGTTTTAGATCCAACTGGGGCTGAATAACCCCTTAAATGCCACTGTCAATCACACCAGTGTCTAAGTAGTTAAAAGAGGGAGAGGGCGCCCCCTTTAGTAACATCGGCTCCCCGCTATCATCAGGCTTATAGAAGGGCGTAACAAGCTGAGTTAGTGAAGAACTGACAAGTCTCATGCACTGCAGTCCAAGAGTATTGCAATGTACAAGATCAGCCATATACATGTCCCACAGTTGGACTAATTAAAAAAACAAATGATGTACAAGATGTATAGAAAAAAACCCCTCAAAAGATACACAAGTATGAATGACCACAGATATGTGTCCACCTAATCTAAATCACATTTTTGTGGGATTTGCATATAAACCCTAACGTAAATGCTAAGCCTAGAAATCAAAAATGTGATCCTGGCCTTCTATTGGAAGCAATTAAAAAATGTTATGAATCCCAAAATCTTTGGTCCATCATCTATCACTGGAAATATAAGGGGTTTACTCATTACTTGAGATGAGCGGACCCATGGAAGTTCGGGGTTCTGCGGGTTCAGCTGGATTTTACTGTATATAAAGTTCAGTTTTGGACCCAGATTTGACCTGAACGTTACTGGAAGTCACTGATTGGCAGTTCGGCTCTCTGCCCAAATGCAGCCAGCCATAAACAGGGCACTTCAGGGGGAGGGAGGGTTTTTTGTGCACACTACATCTGCTAACTCTGATTTTACTCCCAGTGTGAGCCATTCAAACACTTAAAGCGGCTCTCAGTGAGCTTACCCAAGCACACCGATGCTTGCTCGCTCGAGTGGTTTACATAAGTTAAGCTCCCAAAATAAAACACTTTTTTTTTTGTTTTCAGTACAAGCACTGAACTTAAAAGTTCGGGTCCGCTCATCTCTTCTCATTACTGGTAGGACAAAGGTTCTGGAAAAGCAACAGCTCTCACCCTACAAATAAAATCCAGGGAAATCTGCACTCCCAAATTCAAATGCCACCATCACCATCCTTCTTATGCCTTTTTGTCCCTAAACCATTGTGAGTGACCACATGTGGTCATGGGGAAAGCCCACTTAACAATTTACGGGGTGCAAGTCTACAGTAGCAGAAGCTGGGTACAATGTGTGGGCACTAATCTGGCATATTTGTACTTCTCCAGAACTGAAAACACCTGTGGGGCCAAAGTAGTCACTGCAGCCATAGATGAATTCATTGAGAGGTGTAATTTCAACAATGAAGTCAATTTTGGGTTTTTCCTGTTCGTCTGCACCTTAGGGGCTCTCCCACTTTCTCCCGCAACTATTCCAGCAATATCTGTACTTCAAAAGCGCTCCTTGCTACTAAGCACTGCCGTATGTTCAAACAGTCTGATTACATATACGGCATCAGCGCGTTAGGAAGAAATTGTTCAACAAATTATGGGGTCCAGTTTCACCTATTAAACCTTGTGGAGTTGAAAAATATGCATCCAATAAAAAAAATTACATTTTTTACCCCCTAAAGGCCATCACACTTCTTCTGTCCAAGCCGCCCACAGCTTCAGTAGCTGCCGCCCACATCTTCAATCGCCAGCACCACAGTCCCTACTTCTATCACCGTTGCCTCTTTCCCTGAAATGAGACATCAGGGGGAGGTGATAGAAGCAGTGTAAGTGACAGCTGTGCCACATCATGGCTTCAGTCACTGCCCTCAAATGAATCGTCATGGGTGGCACTTGTGTCAGTGAACCTGCTTCTATCACCGTCTTCTAATGGTGATGGCTGTGATGGAAACTGTTGTAAATGACTGCAGAGACACCCCTTAAGGACATTATATTTCAGGACAGGTGATGGAAGCTGCAGGAAATTGACTGCAGGGCTATCCTCCTGTGATGTCCTGTTTGAGACTGCCCTCAAACAAAATGTCGCAATAAATAAAGCAAAAATGACAGATGTAGAGAGTAACTGTATAAGGAGAATGATAGGGAATTTTATGATAAAGCAGAGTACAAAAATCGTTAAGGCTTAAAGAAAATATCTATAAAGAGCATTATAGGTATTGGACAGCCCCTTAACGATTGTGGGCAGTAATATTACATCCATGCGGTCATAGTGTTAATCCCCACCGTCTGCCGTGGTCAGTCGGCAGCGATCAGCGCACATGTCAGCTGACTTATTCAGCTGACATGTGTGCCTTGTAGGCACGAGTGGAATTGCTATCCTCCTGTACCTGTTAACCCCTTAAATGGCACTGTCAAAATGTGACAGCGCCATTTTAATGGTGATTGCGGTAATTGCATACTCACCGGCCTCCATCGGAAGTCATGTGATGTGATCACGTGGATCCGATGGTTGTCATGGTAGCACAGGGTCATGTGATGACTCTTGTAGCTCACATGACTTGGGTCCTGTAACTAGCAGCCGAGTACTGCAGGTTACAAGAGATGAGCATTTTTCCTGATCTGAGAGGTGCTGCTCTGATTGGGAGAAAAGAATAAGTGATCAGACTGCTGATCCTTAGAGTCCAGTTTCACCTATTACTAGGGGGACTAGTAAAATAAAAAAAGTAAAAAAAGTTTTAAAGAAATTAAAAATAAAAAACATAAGTTCAAATCACCCCCATTCACAAAAAAAAATATACACCTTTTTGGTATTGCCGCTTTCAGACTTGCCCGATTTATCCAAATATAAAATCAATTAATCTGATCGGTAAACGGGCTAGCGGCAAAAAAATTCCAAACGCCAAAATTACGTCTTTTGGTCGCCTCATATTTTGCGCAAAATGCAATAACAGGCGATCAAAACGTAGTATCTGGACAAAAATTGTACCGTTAAAAACGTCAGCTCGAGATGCAAAAAATAAGCTGTCACTGAGCCATAGATCCCAAAAAATGTAAACGCTACGGGTCTCGGAAAATAGTGCTAAACGTGCGCCACTTTTTTGGGGCAAACCTCTGATTTTTTTTAACTCCTTAGATAAAAGCAAACCACCTATTCATGTTTGGTGTCTACGAACTCGAACCGACACCAAGACATCAGTTTCACCATATAGTGAACACATTGAATAAAATATCTCAAAAACAATTGTGCAGTTGCGCTTTTTTTGCAATTTTTCCACATTTGGAATTTTTTGTTGTTTTTTTCCAGGACGCTATATAGTGACACTCATGTTTTTAATTTAAAAGTAAAACGCGTTCCATGAAAAGCAAGCTTTCATATGGCCAGATTGACTGAAAAATAAAGTTACGGCTCTCGGAAGAAGGGGAGCAGAAATAAAAACTTGAAAATCAGCTGGGAGTGAAGGGGTTAAAACGACAAATTCGTGAGACTGAGAGCAAGTCCCATTGTGATCTGATTTTGAGGAATAGGACAAACAGAATGGGCCTGTTTGATGACCGATAAAAAAAGCGAACATCACACCGACTTCACCATATGAGTGCAACCTTCAGTTTATAAATGGCCTCTAAGTAGTTAAAATACTACAAATCTTGCTGCTAAATATTGTCTCTATAAATGGCTGACAATAGAGGATAGTTTGCATTTTGCTTTGCTAACACCTATGAGAATATCCTGCGTCTTTCCGTTCTTGAGTAGGTCCGTTCCCTCCTACTCAATTATGAATGATTTAGTTTCTGCATTGTGAATGACAGAGGTAACATAACATTGTATTGTCATATCCTCGGGTAATGGAGATGAAGGGGGAGCCATGTTTTTATAACACTCTTATTAGCCCATTATCTTTTTTTCCTGCCCATTCACTCAGATCTTTATTACTGGGCCACCCAAGGAGCATCATCTTCACCACGATGAATCTCATTAATGATGCTTTGCAAATTATTTGCATCTCCAATTCCACTTTTACCAACATATTGCGACTAATTGAAATGGCGTTTGATGGTTGATTGCACGTGTTATATGTAGAATGATGCCTTGCTGATTGACACACTCTTATTTTACCCGAAAGTTTGCATTTATGCCTTTCAATGAAATCCAATGTTTTTTACCATTGTCTAGGAATGTCTTGAATATTACCTTGTAGCAATGACAGTGTGTTAAACAACAATAAAGAAAGCCTTTAAAACATATATATATATATACATATATATATATATATATATATATATATATATATATATATAATTATTTTTTTTATCATTTCATGCCACCCACTTAATTACCTGTTTTTCTCATGTCTTTTATCACCCACACCAATTTGTATTACAGGACGTTGACTATGAAAAGGTTTATGTATATATAACTTTTCTGGCTGTTTTTTATTTTAGGTTTTGTCCATTAATATTGCAGTGTATTAAAGTCATATTTTGGCCTTGATGCCCATCAACTGTTGTCTTCTAAAAGTGCTTTTTTTTCTTAAATTTCTTAGACCATGTTCATATGTTGCATTGGCGATGCAACTTTCAGAAAATGTAGTAAAAATGCTTCACCGCATTTTTAGAGAATCACGACAAACATACACATCTGGAATGCATAGTGTGAACATGGCCTTCTACATTTTTCTGTTCCTTTTTATTATTATTTCTCACTATTAGGCCTTAGTTGAGCAGGAAACACTTGAACTATGGGATCCTCACTGTCCCCATATAGATTACTGAGAACCATCATCTAATTGTAACAGAATATTAGATTACAATTTAAAAAAAAAAAGTAATTGAAAAAAGCATGGCCTACCCCCCCATCACCCCCAGAAGTGCTCTGTTTATGGCTGGCTGCATGTGGGCGGAGACCCAAACTGCCCATTCAGTGACTTCAAGTGAAGTTCAGGCCAAGCCCGGGTCCAGTACAGAACTTTCTCTAAAGTCCGGCTGCACCCACTGAACCAAGCTTCCACGGGTTCGCTCATCTCTACCATTCACCCCTTAGTCGATTTACACCTTCTTGACCTGGCAACTCTTTTCAATTCTGACCATTGTCACTTTGAGTTAATAACTCTGGAATGCTTCAACATTTCCCAGTGATTCCAAGATTGTTTTCTTGGGCGTATTGAACTTCAAGTTACTGTTAAATTTAGGACTATAAGTTTTGCGTTTATTTGTGAAAATATCGAAAATGTGGCAAACATTTAGAAAATTTCGCAATTTTTAAACTTTGAATTTCTTTTTCGCTCCTAATTGGGAGACCCAGACAGTGGGTGTATAGCTACTGCCTCTGGAGGCCGCACAAAGAACTACACTTAAAAGTGTAAGGCCCCTCCCCTTCTGGCTATACACCCTCCCGTAGGAGTACGGATTCCTCAGTTTTAGCTTTGTGCGCAGGAGGTCAGACACGCACGCATAGCTCCATTGTTTTTAGTCAGCAGCAGCTGCTGACTATGTCGGATGGAAGAAAAGAGGGCCCATACAGGGCTCCCAGCATGCTCCCTTCTCACCCCACTGTATGTCGGAGGTGTTTGTAAGGTTGAGGTACCCATTGCGGGTACGGCGGCAGGAGCCCACATGCTGATTCCTTCCCCATCCCTTTTTACAGGGCTCTGGGTGAAGTGGGATTTACTGGTCTCCAGGCACTGAGACCGTGCTCCATCTACAGCCCCTGGAGAAGATGCTGGATGGAGCGGAGTACATCAGGGACATGGCCCTGCTTCCTCAAGGTACTCTGTGTCCCCGTGCATTTGGCGCTCACACCGCAGCATGCTGGGTGTTGTAGTGCGCCGGGGGACATCAGCGCTACGGCGCTTGTGCCATGGCCTCATTCAGCTTCGCTGAAGCAGGCACACTTCTGGGAATCGGTCGCGCCGGCCGCTGGGACTGCGGCGCGGCTGGCACTTGTGGTGCGCCGGGGACTTCAGCGCGGCCCGCGCTTTTACGGCGGCCGCGCTGATAACTCGAGTCCCCGGCTTTTGCGGCCTGCTTCCGTTCGTTCCCGCCCCCAGACCTGCCAGTCAGGAGAGGGGCGGGACGCTGGCCAGTGCATCAGCGCCGAGGGCTGGAGTCGTTTTTACATACTCCAGCCCTCACAATCGGCACAGAGGGGACACTGTTTCCCGCACTTTTGTTTGGAAACTCCCACGGACCGCCCCTCTCCACAGACGCCGGCAGCCATTCCTGCTGACACGCTGAGCTGCAGAGGGGAGCCGGGGAGACCCAGACAAGGAATTCTGCGCCTCTTACCCGCTATTCAGCGGGCGGTAAGCAGCCCTCAGGGCTCACCCCCTCTTGTGCCAGTAGTGTTCTTAGTATTTTGTTTCTACAAATACTTGGTATTACATAGCGCTGGTCGCCCTTTGGCTATAGACTCTCTCACATTGCAGAGAGCCAGCAGCATGTCGCCCGTAAAACGCAAGGGTGCCAAGGCGCAGACATTATATGCTTCCTGCACCGCATGTGGGACTTTTCTACCGGCAGGCTCCACGGACCCCCATTGTGTGCAGTGCTCGGCCCCTGCGGCGCTTGCACAGTCGGGACCTCTGCTGGACGTGACCCAGGGTGTACCACCTGTGAATGCTGTCCAGGTGACAGGAACTGAGTTTGCAGCTTTTGCTGACAGAATGTCTCTCACTATGTCACAAATTCTTGACACATTGCGAGCTAGGCCTGTACTTCAGGCCACGGACACTGTGCAATCATTGCCCCCTGATCCCCCTCAGCTGAATTACCACCAAGCTCCGGGACGGGCATATACACCTCAGGGTGAAGACTCTGACTCGGACGATGGCCCCGGGCAGCCTAAGCGGGCTCGCTATGACGGGCCTTCACATTCATCTCAATGGTCAGGATCCCAGCGAGATGAATCTATGGGTGATGAGGCGGACGTAACTGATCAGGATTCTGATCCTGGGACCGCTCTCAATCTAGATACACCAGATGGTGACGCCATAGTTAATGATCTTATATTTAACATCAATAAGATGTTAAATATTTCCCCACCAGCTCCTCTTGTAGAGGAGTCAGCTTCGCAGCACGAGAGAATCCATTTCAGATACCCTAAGCGTACATTAAGCACTTTTCTGGACCACGCTGACTTTAGAGACGCAATCCAGAAACCCCACGCTTATCCTGAAAGGCGTTTTCCTAAACGGCTTAAAGATACACGCTACCCTTTTCCCCCTGAGGTGGTCAAGGGTTGGACCCAGTGTCCAAAAGTGGATCCTCCAATTTCCAGGCTTGCAGCTAGATCCTTGGTTGCAGTTGAAGATGGAGCGGCACTTAAAGATGCCACTGACAGGCAGATGGAGCTCTGGCTGAAATCCATCTATGAAGCGATTGGAGCGTCATTAGCGCCTTCTTTTGCGGCCGTATGGGCACTCCAAGCTATCTCAGCCGGGCTTGCGCGAGTCGACTCAGTCACACGTGCATTTGCCCCGCAGGTAGCACCATTGACCTCGCAAATGGCGGCATTCGCGTCGTACGCGATTAATGCTGTTCTTGACGCTACAAGCCGCACGGCAGTGGCGTCAGCCAACTCCGTTGTTTTGCGTAGGGCCCTGTGGTTGAGACATTGGAAAGCAGATTCTCATTCCAAGAAGTGCTTAACCAATTTGCCTTTTTCTCGTGACCGATTGTTTGGAGAGCGTTTGGATGAAATCATCAAACACTCCAAGGGTAAGGACTCATCCTTACCGCAACACAGACAAAACAAACCCCAACAGGGGAAGGGTCAGTCTGGTTATCGGTCCTTTCGAGGACCGGGCAGGTCCCAATTCGCCTCGTCAAAAAAGACTCAAAAAAACCAGAGACGCTCAGATTCTTGGAGGTCTCAGTCACGCCCAAAAAGGACAGCCGGAGGAACCGTTGCCAAGACGGCGTCCTCCTGACTTGCGGTCTCCGATTCCCACACCCGCGGTCGGTGGGAGGCTTTCCCACTTTGGCGACATTTGGCTGTCACGCGTCAAAGACCGTTGGGTGAGGGATATTCTGTCTCACGGGTACAGGATAGAGTTCAGTTCTCGTCCGCAAACTCGTTTCTTCAGAACTTCTCCACCACCAGACCGAGCCGATGCTCTGTTGCAGGCGGTGGCCGCTCTAAAGGCGGAAGGAGTGGTGACCTCCGTCCCTCTTCAGGAACAAGGTCACGGTTTTTACTCCAATCTGTTTGTGGTCCCAAAAAAGGACGGATCGTATCGACCCGTCCTGGATCTAAAGTTGCTCAACAGACACGTAAAAGTCAGGAGGTTCCGGATGGAATCCCTACGCTCCGTCATAGCCTCAATGTCTCAAGGAGATTTTCTAGCATCAATAGATATCAAAGATGCGTATCTCCACGTGCCGATTGCACCAGAGCATCAGCGTTTCCTACGCTTCGTCATACACGACGAACACCTACAGTTCGTAGCGTTACCTTTCGGTCTGGCAACAGCCCCCCGGGTCTTCACCAAAGTCATGGCAGCAGTAGTAGCTGTTCTGCACTCGCAGGGTCACTCGGTCATCCCGTATCTAGACGACCTGCTTATAAAGGCACCCTCTCAAGAGGCATGCCAACACAGTCTGAAGGTGGCACTAGACACTCTCCAGAGTTTCGGGTGGATTATCAACTTTCCAAAGTCTCATCTAACCCCGACCCAATCTCTGACTTATCTTGGCATGGAGTTTCATACTCTCTCAGCGATAGTGAGGCTTCCACTGGACAAGCAGTGCTCGCTACGGACTGGAGTGCAATCTCTCCTTCAGAGCCAGTCGCACTCACTGAGGCGCCTCATGCATTTCCTAGGAAAGATGGTAGCAGCAATGGAGGCAGTCCCGTTCGCGCAGTTTCATCTGCGCCCTCTACAATGGGACATTCTACGCCAATGGGATGGGAAATCGACGTCCCTCGACAGGACTGTCTCCCTCTCTCAGACTGCCAAGGACTCTCTGCGTTGGTGGCTTCTCCCCACCTCATTGTCACAGGGAAAGTCGTTCCTTCCCCCGTCCTGGGCAGTGGTCACGACGGATGCGAGCCTATCAGGGTGGGGAGCGGTGTTTCTCCACCACAGGGCTCAGGGGACGTGGACTCAGGAAGAGTCCACCCTGCAGATCAATGTTCTGGAAATCAGAGCAATCTATCTTGCCCTGCGAGCCTTCCAACAATGGCTGGAAGGCAAGCAGATTCGGATTCAGTCGGACAATTCCACGGCGGTGGCGTACATCAACCACCAAGGGGGAACACGCAGTCGCCAAGCTTTTCAAGAAGTCCAGCGGATTTTGACGTGGGTGGAAAGCAGAGCGTCCACCATATCCGCAGTTCACATCCCAGGCGTGGAAAACTGGGAAGCAGACTTTCTCAGTCGCCAGGGCATGGACGCAGGAGAATGGTCCCTTCACCCGGACGTGTTTCAGCAGATCTGTTGCCGCTGGGGGACGCCGGACGTCGATCTGATGGCGTCACGGCACAACAACAAGGTCCCAGTTTTCATGGCACGGTCTCACGATCACCGAGCGCTGGCGGCAGACGCCTTGGTTCAGGATTGGTCGCAATTCCGACTCCCCTATGTGTTCCCACCTCTAGCATTGTTACCCAGAGTTCTCCGGAAAATCAAGTCCGACTGCCATCGAGCCATACTCGTCGCTCCAGATTGGCCAAGAAGGTCGTGGTACCCGGATCTGTGGCATCTCACGGTAGGCCAACCGTGGACACTACCAAACCGTCCAGATTTGCTGTCTCAAGGGCCGTTTTTCCATCTGAATTCTGCGGCCCTGAACCTGACTGTGTGGCCATTGAGTCCTGGATCCTAGCGGCCTCAGGTTTATCTCATGAAGTTGTTGCCACAATGAGACAGGCTAGAAAACCATCCTCAGCTAAGATCTATCACAGGACGTGGAAGATATTCTTAGCGTGGTGCTTGGCTCAAGGGTTTTCTCCCTGGCCATTTGCATTGCCAATTTTTCTTTCCTTCCTGCAGTCTGGGTTGGAAAAAGGTTTGTCGCTTAGCTCGCTTAAGGGTCAAGTCTCCGCGCTATCCGTATTCTTTCAGAAGCGCTTGGCACGGCTTTCTAAAGTACGCACGTTTCTCCAAGGAGTTTGTCATATCGTTCCTCCTTACAGACGGCCATTGGAACCCTGGGATCTGAACAAGGTTCTCATTGCTCTCCAGAAGCCGCCTTTCGAGCCTTTGAAAGAGGTTCCCCTTTCTCGGCTTTCACAAAAGGTAGTTTTTCTTGTGGCGGTCACGTCTCTTCGAAGAGTGTCCGAGCTAGCGGCGTTATCTTGCAAATCTCCCTTCCTGGTGTTTCACCAAGACAAGGTAGTACTGCGTCCAATTCCAGAGTTTTCTCCCAAGGTGGTTTCTTCCTTTCATCTCAATCAGGATATCACTTTGCCATCTTTGGGTCCGCATCCAGTTCACCAATTTGAAAAGGGTTTACATCTGTTGGACCTGGTGAGAGCACTCAGGATTTACATTTCTCGCACGGCGTCTCTACGCCGTTCTGATGCGCTCTTTGTCCTAGTCGCTGGTCAGCATAAGGGATCGCAAGCTTCCAAATCCACCCTGGCGCGGTGGATCAAGGAACCAATTCTTCACACATACCGTTCTGCTGGGCTTCCGATCCCATCTGGACTGAAGGCCCATTCTACCAGAGCCGTGGGTGCGTCCTGGGCATTGCGGCATCAGGCTACGGCTCAGCAAGTGTGCCAGGCGGCTACCTGGTCGAGTCTGCACACGTTTACCAAACACTATCAAGTGCATACCTACGCTTCGGCAGATGCCAGCCTAGGTAGACAGGTCCTTCAGGCGGCGGTGGCCCACCTGTAGGAAGAGGCTGTCTGACAGCCCGTTCATGTGGTATCTTTTTACCCACCCAGGGACTGCTTTTGGACGTCCCACTGTCTGGGTCTCCCAATTAGGAGCGAAAAAGAAGAAGGGAATTTTGTTTACTTACCGTAAATTCCTTTTCTTCTAGCTCCAATTGGGAGACCCAGCACCCGCCCTATTTGTTCTTAGGGTTTCGTTTTTTCGGGTGCACATGTTGTTCATGTTGTTTCTTAAGTTCTCCGATCTTGTTATCGGATTGAATTTGTTTTTGAAACTGTTATTGGCTTTCCTCCTTCTTGCTTTGGTACTAAAACTGAGGAATCCGTACTCCTACAGGAGGGTGTATAGCCAGAAGGGGAGGGGCCTTACACTTTTAAGTGTAGTTCTTTGTGCGGCCTCCAGAGGCAGTAGCTATACACCCACTGTCTGGGTCTCCCAATTGGAGCTAGAAGAAAAGGAATTTACGGTAAGTAAACAAAATTCCCTTCTTTTATGCCCTTAAACCAGAGTTATGTCACAAAAAGTAGTGAATAAATAATAATCCCACAATGTATACTTTACATTAGCGCAGTTTTTGATACATTTTTTTTGTTAAACTTTTAAAATTTTATCTTTATATCAGCAATTTCTAATTTTTCCCCCCAAAAATTACAAAACCATTATTTTTTAGGGATCACATCACATTTTGAAATGACTTTAAGGGGCATTAAAAGACACGTAAAGAGATGAACACTGCCAGACCACCGGCCAGATTTGAGTTCAAAGTGATGCCATTTGCCTCACTACAATGAATTTTCCATTGGGAATTTTGTTTGTGAATCACGTTTTTCAAAGATTTACACATAATCTCCAGTGTAAGAGCTCAGCATAGAGCGCAAGATAAATGTGAGCCAAGCCTTGCTGTGATCTTTTGGAGGCAGAAAAAATAAATCCACAGCAGTTTAAGAGTTGGCTTTATTACTATTTTTTATACTGTTCACTTACCGGTATAACTGATAGGGTGGCGTTATTTCTCAGATTTATGTACTTTTTTTTCTATTCGGCTACTATCACATTAAAAAACACTTTATTTTGTAGAAGAAAAAAAAAAGGTTTATGCATTACCAAATTTTAAATGCTATACCGTATTTTTCAGACTATAAGACGCACCAGACCATAACACGCACCCTGGTTTTAGAGAACGAAAATAGGAAAATAAAATTTTAAGCAAAAAATGTGGTCATGACACACTGTTATGGGGCGAGGATCTTCTGCTGACACTATTATGGGGGTAATATCCCCAAATTCTCTACTAAGGTACCCCATCCTGGTAATGATCCTCCTGCCTTGTGTGTATATATTTATGTCCCTCATCCTGGTGTAGCCCCATCTTGCTATATACTGCATCCTGGTATGTGCTCCCATCCTGCTATATACGCCATCATCCTGCTCATATACCCCCATCCTGCGGCACACACAAAAAAATAAATAAATGTTTACACTCACCTTTCCTCGTTCCACGCAGCGTCGCTCCTCCTCCTGTCTGTGCCGGCAGTGCTGTGTTGAGCCGGCCACGTTCCCTGCAGCACTGTGATGTATTGTCCTCCAGTCTGCCGGCGCGGCTGTGAAGACACACCTGCGCACAGCGATGACGTCATCGCTGTGAGCACCGCTAGTCTCCAGTCCACACAGCGCGGCAGGCAGACTGGAGGACATCGCGAAGCTGCAGGGAACGGTGAGTATACTGATTCACTGCACCCCGCGCTGATGATGATGCGCGGGGAGCAGTGAATACAGCCGAGCATGATCACTCCAGGCTGTAGTTGCCAGGGGTGATCACGGCCGGCTGTTAATTATGCACGCGTCCCCGCCCATCATCCCGCCCATCTATCATCCCCGGCTTCAGCGCTGAGAGATGGTGGGGAGGATGGGCGTGCATATGTAATGAGCGGGCCCACGTGGTCACGGCAGGCGCTGCTGCTGCCTGCTTGAGCCCCTGATGACCCTCATTCCCCGCAGCCATGCCCTATATTCAGACCATTATACACACCCCCCACTTTCCCCCAACATTTGGGGGAAAAAAAGTGCGTCTTATGGTTGGAAAAATACGGTATTTTTTTTATTTTCCTGCCGACAGAGTCATATGACAGCTTGTTTTTTTGAGTGATTGCTTGTTTTTAGCTCGATGTGTTGGAGTTTTTATTGGTACGATTTTGGGCCCCATAATATTTGATTGCTTTTAGTTCTGCTTTTCATGAGGAAGAATCAAGAAAAAGTAGCAATTCGGGAATTTTTTTTAGTTTTTTTTTTTTTACGATGTTCACTGTGTCGTAAAAGTGATGACTGCTTTATTCAGTATTTTTATGTTTTGCTGCTTTTATACCATAAAAACGATTTTATAGAAAAAAAATGTTTTCACATAACTATTATCTGAGAGCTATACCTTTTTTTATTTTTTTGCTGACAGCTTTATGGTGACTTTTTTTTTTGCAGGACAAGATGCCATTTTCAGCTATACCATTGTTATTTATATTTGACTTTTTGATCTCGTTTTATTCCACTTTTTTGTCGCTATATGATGAAACGATAGTTTTTGTTTTGATTTTTTTTGTTTTTGTTTTACAGTTTGATAGATTGGGTTGTTTCTGACTAGGTGATACCAAATGTGTGTACTTTTTTTTTTTTTTTTTACAGAAATAAATCTGTATTTATTAGTATAATTTTTTTTTTACCTTTTTTGTTCTTAATTTTCTGGGTTTTTTTACAAATATTTTTACAATTTTGTTTTAACTTTCTTACTTACTCCCTATATGGAACATTACATTTTATTACTCTGATTGCTGGTATAATATATTATAATGCATAGGCATTGCAATACATTATACCTTTTAGTGTGACACTGACAGAAACCTCTTAGACCATGCTCTTGGCATGGTCTAACAGGCTTGCCATAGCTGGCTGACCTCCTATGGGACATTTAACTTTTATTAGTCTGGCTGCTGGTGTAATACATGCACAAGCATGTCAATACATTAAAGCTGTCAGTATGATACTGACAGATTGTCTGTTCGTTCATATTGCTGGCATGGTACAGCAGGCCACCGTAGCCAGGTAACCTCTTTTGACCTCAGGTTGCCATGGTAACGATATCAGACCCTGTGATCACCTTGCGGGGGTCCCAATCAGGTGGAAAAGAGAGCACATTCCTTTTCCCAGCCTCCTTAATACTGCAATCACTATTGATTGCGGCATTTAGGTTTTGAACAGCCAGGGGTGGCGCAGACACCATTCTTGACTATAATTTATGCTGAACTCATGGCAGCAATTATGTGGGCCCTGCTCCTGTGCCTGCATGATCGCCATGACATACATTTCAATTATTTTGCGGGAACCACTTCCCAACCATGATGTAAGTGTATGTCTAATGTCGTGAAGGGATTAAATGGGAATTGTACTTTCAACAAACGTTGCTTAAAAGGGTTTTTCCATGAGCAAAGTTTATTTTAATCAATAGATCTTGGAATAATAAGTTGCACTATTGGATGTGTTAAATATAATATTCCTCTGCTCAGATGTAATGGATGTATGGCTGTGTAGGGACATTGTCTGAATATTCCACATCTTCTGGGCAAGGGAGGAAACAAAAGAGATTATACAGAAAGGCTAGTGTAGCGCCCCACGGGGCCTTACGGTACTCGTCACCAGGCCAGTGGTTTCTTGGGGTTGCTGTGACTGGCCTGATCCGGCTCCGTGGCCCCGTCGGCTACATGAAAAGACAAACAAGGGCGAGAGGGGATGGAAGGAGAGCGAAGGGTCCATGGGAAGCATGCCACCGGTTGCAATGGTGGCTGGGTCTCGGACTCCTCCACCGCCGACCCTTCCTGCGACTTTTCCTTTCCCAGGAGCGGTACTGGACGGGAAACGGAGATACTTAGCAGTGCCACCCATGGTGTTCGGCCAGGAATTAGCCGCCGCTGTAGAGTCTCTCTCTGGGGCAGGTGTTGGGTGCAGCCAGGATAATATCACTCCCCACAGGTGGAGCGGAACCTCGGGAGATTGGTGGGAATGGGGCGGCAAACCACGGGAGCGCTGGAGCACAGTGCGGCGGCATTTACTCAGAGTCACCAGGTGCGGGTTCCAGATGCTTTTATTCTCTGGTTAAGATGGTATCGCGCCCCAGGTGCTGGTCCTCGCCGTCAGAGATTCCGGTCGATCCCGGGCAGGCCTGAGGTCCGGTAATCGGTGGGATTTCTCTTCCGGGCACAACTCTGTACTTGGTGGGACCCTGTGGCCTGAGGCGTTCTGGGGATCCCCTCCTGCTCTCTCTCTCACTCTCTGTCTTGGCCCGTATGGCATGCAGCTTGAACCTATTGGGCTGGACCTCTGTCCCCGTTCCTGCATTCTCTCTTTGCTGCTGTGCCCCGAACACTAACGTCGGTGAGGTCCTTGATGGTCCCCTCACCGGGCAGATTTATCAGGTGAGCCTGAAGCGTCTTCCTGAACTAGGGCTCTGCACTTCGCCTGTGCTCGGTCCTGTAAGTACTCACACGGTATTCAGCCTGGCGAACATCCGCCTTGAGCCCACGATTACTGGTTCCGGGTCCCATCCCTCCAGGTGTTACTAGCCCCGGTCTGGCTGGCTCCCCTCTGCAGGAGACTCCTGTAGAGGTCGGTGCGGTGTTACATCCCAGACAGTTCTGTTCTGCCTCCCTGAGGGGTGCCTGGCAGTAACCCCTCAGGGAGCTGCTCCACTGCATTTCTGCTCTGTCTCTTTCTGACTGGAACTGACTTGACTTCCTGTCTGCTTTGTAACTTACTCCTACTCCTGCCCCCCCACCTTTGCAAGGATCCAGTTTGTTGTTATGGTGACCTGGAGTTCCCCCAGTGCCTGTGTCTGCTAGGAACTGGCTGAGTCACTTCCTGACTATGTTTAGATGAACTATGTGAGAGAAATTATTAACTTTTTTAGTGACTGCTTCTCTTTGACCCTGATTCTCCAGGTCCATTGGGTCTGGGGAGCCCCTAGACTGACTGGCATCCTGTTACCCACAATGGACCCAGCACATTAAGGCGGTTGCCCGTAATGACCCAACCCTGAACCCAGTCCCCATTGGGGAGGGCAACCCTGCTGTATGGTGATGTGAGGTGTGTGTGTAAACTTACCGGGTTAACCTCTTCCTGCCCTGGAAGGATGTAATGATATACCCTGTAGCTACCAATCTCAGGTGCACTACAATAGTTCTTAGCTGATTCTTTTTGGGAGGTAAATTTCCCTACCTGACTTTAAACAATGTTTTTTTTTCTCACAGAAAGAATCAGCTGCAATCCCGTGGTGCAATATCTATATATTCTTTTGTGTCCTCCCTAGCCCAGGAGATGTGGTATGATTAGGCCATGTCCCTGTACGGTCAGACACAGCCATTACACAGGACATAACCGGGGCACATTTATAAGATTATCTCCACTCAGAACATTTTTTTAATGCATCCAATTGTGGAGATTATTCCAAGATCTATTGATCAATATACAATTTATTTGTGGACAACTCCTTTAAACCAATGCTACAAGCAACTATAAGAAAATGTGTAATATTTCTTATCAGAGACTTCTGCTCCTTTCTACACCTATAAGCTACTTCCTTTACCCAATTCTTCCCCTTCTTGATCTTATCAACACTGAAAAATAGTCTAACTCCAGACAAGACTGACTAACCACACAGTGAGGTGATAGGTAGCACCCGCTATTATACTCTAAGAATAGGGAAGAGATTTGACTAGCAATTAGGCAGAAGGTTATGCAGAATGTTCATGCTGAGTTTTCTAACTAGTCTTTTACCTCACCCCACTACTGTATTCTCAGCGTCACAGATCAGTTTAGATGAATGATGCATCTCTATGATGCTGTTTATTTCCTATCCAAGGAATGAAGAGCAGGAATATCTATCGCTTTGTGCTGTGTATAGGAGGCCTAATAGCAGCTAGTCTCCTCCTAGCATCTCTGCGTTAATAGAAATTTTAGAGTTGGAGCCTGCAGAATAGAAAGCAAGTTAAAAACATAGGATAGAAGTAATATAATGGCCAGAAATAGTATCATTCCTGTTCTAGACAAACATCACAGCTTTTTCTGAAAAGTTACTTGAAGGTATAGTTACTCTCTTATTTGTATTTACATTCCTTATGTGATAAATACAGAAATAAAGTTGCTCAATTTTCATTTGCATCATTAACTGATTGCCATATTTAATGCTGCATTGTATGGGTTGTTACAGGGATACTGTTTTGTAATATTTATTTGCATACATATACAGTATTTACTTGCAGATCATGCTCTTGAAAAGGAATATTATTTAGATTTTAAGTTCAGCTTGTGTCACAATGATAGTGTTTTTCCATCCAGCATGCAATGAGTTTGATGCTCATCAAAGAGCAATTAAAAGAAGAGGCTGAATTATAGTTAAATATATAGATTGATTTGTAAACAGGATATCCCTTTCCCAAATTCCTGTGAAGGATAAACTACACTATACACAAGATAAGACAAGGCAGGAGTTTCCATTGTTGTTGCCGCTGTGGTCCTCTGTAACATACACAAGGCATTTCTAGGGTTTGTCCACTATTTAGGAAACCTCTTATTTGATGTAGTAGTCCATCATATAAAATAAAACTATTTAGATATATACTCTTCTCCCACATGTTTAGACTTTTCTCAAATGTTCAGGTTTCGTCTGAGGGAAGTGTTAGTGTTGCAGCGTATCTGGTGTTGCTGATAACCTAAAACAGTTTTTTTTAGCATAACAATGTTATGTGAACTCTGGAAACCCCAACACTGGAGCAGCACCGATATGTTACAAAAGTAATCTTTTTTATTTTACAGGATTTTACAGCATTTAAGAAGGGGTTGTCAAACTAGTGGACAGTTCCTTTAAATAGTCTGTGTTGTTACCCAGGACAGCAGCAAAAATGACATAGGAAACAGTTTCCTTCTCTACCGTATTTTCTCTCCTAGAAAACATTGGATCACACTCAGACAAATTATATTTTATTAGTCTGTGTACATGTCCGATGTTTTCCTCAGACCCAGTTTGTACAAAGAAAAATATTCTAGCATGCACAATTTGCATCCATTAATTGGATCATGCCTGACCACACAAGTCAACGGGTCCGTGGAAACAATCGGACATCTAAGTGAAGTCCAATTTTCACGGACTGACAGAATGGAGAAAGTTGTGAATTTTTCTTCCATCTTCTCCGGATTACACTCTGATCAGAGTGTGATTTAGCATAATTGGACCGATTTTTGTCAGATGAGAGAAAATACGGTCGTGTGACCCTAACCTTACATTTTGTGTAGTTTATCCTTCACAGAAAGTTCGAATAGGAACAACCTCTTTGCGGATAAATCTGTGCATTTTAGATTTAATTTAGTGCTTTTTTTTTACTAAGTCTAACGTTACTTTCAAGAATGTATCCCCCTAACATTACCAGTTTATCTGTGTTTTAACCTGCAGTAAATACTTTATACCCTCTGATCGATTTTTTTCGTTACAACCGCCTTAAGTGTAACGAAACCCTTCCAATGACCAGCTCTTTCCTGTTCTTTTCTTCTAGCACTGGCGTATGCATGTATGTCGGCATTCATACCAAAGTACCTGTACAATTTCTTTTTAAAAGATAATTCTCATGTAATTCAAGGTAAGTTGTTTACAGTGCTAATAGTAATATGAAATATACAATATATTAAGCTACATGTTTAAGTAAAATGCTACTTTTGACAATAGTTCTTTTTCTTTTAATAGTAATAAAACATTCTACTCAATAATGAGCAAAAGTGGTCTAGTAGAGAATACTGGAGAGATATGGCTAAGGGGAAACCAAACAGCAAAAATACCAATGATAGACATTGATGGCATATATCTACAATATACCATTAATGCCCCTGCCAGTAAGACTCAAAACAATCTCTCATTTTCTGTAGCTTTGCCTTTTGCTACCCTATGGTAGGCAGACCCTCTATTCAATGTAACTTTAATGGAACTATGTCAGTAAGCGGGAATCATCCAGGAATATTGCAGTAAGCCATACATTGCCTCTGCATTAGCTGGTGCGTGGGAAATATGACATTACATGCAGACCGATGGGTAACCATTTAATATAGTGATACTAAATAAATATTAAAAATGGAGGAACTTGAATGGTGGAATCCCACATGTAACCATCCATCTTCATAAATGACGTATATGGAAACTTCTAATTTGTAGTCTTTTTAAAAATATATACAGTAGATAATGTATATTTTAGTTGCTTAATTTAATTGTCCTGGACTGTGTTTGAACTGTGCCTCATTCCTCTGATCACATCTGTCTGTAATGTTCCTGTGATTTCAGAGTACCTGACCGTGTTTTCTCAGATGATTGCATTTCATGACCCGGAACTGAGTAACCACCTGAATGAAATTGGTTTCATTCCAGATGTAAGTACTTGAGGCTCTTGTATGTGCATTGTGCCATGAAAACTGCATGTGTGTTTCTGTCTATCTAACGTATCTGTGCAACAGTCTAAAAGTGGGTTTGTCTGTGGTCGCCTAGCAGCTCTGGATAGGGCTTTCATGGAGCCGTTTATACTTATTCCGACTATCAGGAGACCCAGTGGAGCCCTGGCCTTCACCCTTCAAGCCCTGTACAAGAATGTGGACTAACACAGGGACCCAAGTTTAAGTACTTGGTGTAGCCGCTGGCTGATGTAGCAAATGGTCATGTCCCTGGCTTAGAACCCGCGAAGGTAGACAAGGGATAAAATAGTGTCACAAGAATTGTCAGAAAACAAGCTGAAGCCGGAACAAGAATAAAACAGGCAAAGCAGGAGAAGACCAGCAAGAGTAGACCAGAACTAGTATGAAGAATAACTGACAACTCCCAGTAGGAAGCTTGGGATTTTAGTAGGGTGTGGTGCTATCCTATTGGACAAAGTAAGGAACTGATTACTCTTATTTTTACAGTATGCACACCCATACAGCCAGTTAGGATGGCATGTCCCAGTCACCCTAGTCTCAAAGTCTGCACTGTCAAGAGCGACGTCTCCATCACCAGTGCCGCTCACAAAATATATATGATAGCACCTGGTGACAGAAGCAGATGTCTTAGGCGCAGGGGGACCCAGAGAACAAAATGTTAACGCACTATTACTCTTATTACTTATAGGATACATTATCATAATGGATAAACACAAACATAACATTTAGCAAAGTAAAGGGTACGGCATCCTGTTAGTACTTAATTTTAATTTCTGAATGGGATTTAGATCTGAACTTTGTCTGGGCCACTAAAACACTTAAATATGTTGTGATCCCGCCAATTTCATTGTGGTTCTGGCAGTATGTTTAGGGTTGTTGTCCTGCTGGAAGGTGAACCTATACCCCAGTCTCTAAGTATTTTGCAGCCTGTGACAATGTTTCCTCCAAGATTGCCCTTTACGTACGTAGCTCCATCCATCAACTCTGACCAGCTTCCTTATCCCTTATGAAGAAAAGCCTCTCCACAGCATGATGCTGCCACCACCATGTTTGGCGGTGGGGATTGTGTTTTCAGGGTGATGTGCAGTGTTAGTTTTCCGCCACATATAACGTTTTACATTTAGTTTAAAAAGTTCCCACTTGACCAGAGCACCTTCTTCCTCATGCTAGCTGTGTCCCCCATATGATGTATGGAAGAAGGTTCCGTGGCCAGATGATACCAAAATAGACTTTTTTGTGCAAAATATTAAGTGTGATGGGGAACTAACACATTGCCTTTTACTTCCGCACTCCAATGCATCTTTCACAATCTTTGCACACGCTCATCATTTGCTGTAATATAAAAGATAGGGTCTGAGTCAGTCTGTTGCTGCTAATGTATGTGTATGTGTAGATTTTCTGAAAGAACAGGAAGTATGCATAAAGAATAGCCTTGGTGACCAGTGTAAAAAAATGCAAGAGGTCTAATGTTTTGTTGTATTTTTTACAGATAATTAAAATTTTAAAAAAATACCAAAGTTTAAAAATAAAATCCATTTAACAGAAAAACATGATTTAAATATTAGGTAATTTTCTGAAGACACATTCCTTTTAAATCAGATTATTTCTATCAGACCGTGTTCAGTGAGAAAAGGGTCTTGATGCTGTACGTTGCACTCTGCCTCCACTGATTGCTGTAAAATGGCTGTAATTTTGTCAACGCCATCATTTATCTTAATCTTTTTTTTTTTTCTAGATACTAAATAGCTATAATTCTAGGCATGATTCTGGCTTGAAGTGCTGCTGAGTGCAATCAGTGGCTCTGATGTAATCAGCCGTCATGGTTATTTTCTAGAATGATCCCTAATCATTAAGTATTATAGATTTTCCTTTTCTTCTGGATTGATAGAATGACTTGGTTCTGCCTATTTGTTATCATTATGGTTGCACTGAATTTTCTGTTGTTATTTTGTTGTGGCAAATTGTACTATGAAAGCAAGAACGAGATTGTGGTGGTGCTCAGCATTTACAAGCTGATTTGGTTATGGTGTGGTTATTTTTGCCTTGGTTTTCTCACTGAAAAGATGATTTTGGTTACACGTGATCACTTTTCATCTTTCGTTTCTTAATTCGCATTCGGCATGTAAACAGAAGACAAGTCTTTGTGTGGTTTTGCCACATTGTGGTCCTAAGTTAGGACTTTTTACGTTGCGAGTTTGAATAGGTTAATTTTGATCTGGTATGGAACATGTTGTGTGGACCTATACAAAATAAACTAAGGTTATGCATGTTTTGTGCCCTAAGATTTGTCTTTTAATATTCAATACATTTGTGATTAAAATATAGTAAAATAAAGAAACCGCATAGTTTTAGTTTCTTAGCTCCTTCATCCCAATGACTAAGATGGGGTTAATAAATCAAAGGATTTTCACCATTTCTGGCATATATAAGGTGCCGCCATAAAAAAAAATGGGTAAGGCTTAAAGGGACAGTATCGCGTTTTTTTATTTTTTTATTAAAATAAGTGATTCTGAAATGAAGTATTTCTAATTCAAAATTAAATTCGTAGCTTATTTAGTTTTTATGTAATTCTAATTTTACTTTATGCACTGGGGGCCATGTTGGATTTGCTGTGTGAGTAACAACAGTTACACACTCCTTTACTGCAGCCCCTGTGCATAGAGAATAGTGGCCGCCATCCGACCCTATGTGTAGCGTTACAGTGGGTGTGTGCTGTGATCTGGACGCGCCCCCTGGGCTGTCCATATCACAGCAAAGGGCAGATTTCAGCGCCATTTTTGTGGAGATTCAATCCACGCTCTTTGCGCCACTTTACACCTGTCAACCGCCGGGATGTAAGTCCGGGACGCCTCCCCTCCCCCCGTTACCGATCACACAACCCTCCCTCCCTCCGTTCTCACCAGCCCCCGCCCCCTGCCGTTACGTCTGTTATTAAATCACGTCCCTCTGCTGTCCCCAGCCCCGTTCTGGCGGCCGCCGGTGTGTGTCCTCCCTGTGCTCTCACCAGCCCCCTGCCGTTACCGTCTGTAATGAAACCCCCTCCCTCCCCCAGCTGTCCTCAGCCCCGTCCACGTTCGTGTGTGTGTGTGTGTGTGTGTGTGTCAACCCTTCCGCTTGCTACCCTGTGTGTACTGGTGATACTGTCTGCTGAGCTGTGTATCTAATCCTCCCCTGTGTGATACTGTGTGCTGAGCTGTGTATCTAATCCTCCCCTGTGTGATACTGTGTGCTGAGCTGTGTATCTAATCCTCTCCTGTGATACTGTGTGCTGAGCTGTGTATCTAATCCTCTCCTGTGTGATGCTGTGTGCTGAGCTGTGTATCTAATCCTCTCCTGTGTGATACTGTGTGCTGAGCTGTGTATCTAATCCTCTCCTGTGATACTGTCTGCTGAGCCGTGTATCTAATCATCTGTGTGATACTGTGTGCTGAGCTGTGTATCTAATCCTCTCCTGTGTGATACTGTGTGCTGAGCTGTGTATCTAATCCTCTCCTGTGTGATACTGTCGGCTGAGCTGTGTATCTAATCATCTGTGTGATACTGTGTGCTGAGCTGTGTATCTAATCCTCCCCTGTGTGATACTGTGTGCTGAGCTGTGTATCTAATCCTCCCCTGTGTGATACTGTGTGCTGAGCTGTGTATCTAATCCTCTCCTGTGATACTGTCTGCTGAGCCGTGTATCTAATCATCTGTGTGATACTGTGTGCTGAGCTGTGTATCTAATCCTCTCCTGTGTGATACTGTGTGCTGAGCTATGTATCTAATCCTCTCCTGTGTGATACTGTCTGCTGAGCTGTGTATCTAATCATCTGTGTGATACTGTGTGCTGAGCTGTGTATCTAATCCTCCCCTGTTTTATACCGTGTGCTGAGCTGTGTATCTAATCCTCTCCTGTGTGATACTGTGTGCTGAGCTGTGTATCTAATCCTCCCCTGTGTGATACTGTGTGCTGAGCTGTGTATCTAATCCTCCCCTGTGTGATACTGTCTGCTGAGCTGTGTATCTAATCCTCTCCTGTGAGACAACTACTGAGCCACCATACTGTGCCAACTACTGAGCCACTGTACTGTGCCAACTACTGAGCCACCCACCGTACAGTGCCAACTACTGAGCCACCGTACTGTGCCAACTAGTGAGACAACTACTGAGCCACCATAAAGTGCCAACTACTGAGCCACGGTACAGTGCCAACTACTGAGCCATCGTACAGTGCCATCTACTGAGCCACCGTACAGTGCCATCTACAGAGCCACAGTACAGTGCTAACTACTGAGCCGTCGTATTGTGCCAACTACTGAGCCATCGTACAGTGCCAACTACTGAGCCACCGTACTGTGCCAACTAGAGAGACAACTACTGAGCCACCATAAAGTGCCAACTACTGAGGCACGATACAGTGCCAACTACTGAGGCACGGTACAGTGCCAACTACTGAGGCACGGTACAGTGCCAACTACTGAGCCATCGTACAGTGCCAACTACTGAGCCATCGTACAGTGCCAACTACTGAGCCACCGTACTGTGACAACTAGAGAGACAACTACTGAGCCCCCATAAAGTGCCAACTACAGATGCACGGTACAGTGCCAACTACTGAGCCACGGTACAGTGCCAACTACTGAGCCACGGTACAGTGCCAACTACTGAGCCATCGTACAGTGCCATCTACAGAGCCACCGCACTGTGCCAACTAGAGAGACAACTACTGAGCCACCGTACTGTGCCAACTACTGAGCCACAGTACAGTGCTAACTACTGAGCCACCGTACAGTGCCATCTACTGAGCCACCGTACAGTGCCATCTACAGAGCCACACTACAGTGCTAACTACTGAGCCATCGTACTGTGCCAACTACTGAGCCATCGTACAGTGCCAACTACTGAGCCACCGCACTGTGCCAACTAGAGAGACAACTACTGAGCCACCATAAAGTGCCAACTACTGAGCCACGGTACAGTGCCAACTACTGAGCCATCGTACAGTGCCAACTACTGAGCCATCGTACAGTGCCAACTACTGAGCCACCGTACAGAGCCATCTACAGAGCCACAGTACAGTGCTAACTACTGAGCCACCGTACTGTGCCAACTACTGAGCCACCGTACAGTGCCAACTACTGAGCCACCATACAAACGTACAAAAAAGCACCTGTTGCAAAAAATCGCGGCAACAACGCATGATTTTTTACCGCGTTTTTTTGCTGCGTTTTTATCATTGAACAATGTCATTAAAGATTGTTTAAAAAATAAAAAAAGATAAAAGGTCTGACATTTCCTTCTTCAATATGTTCTTCATTACTACACTAGTGTATGCAGGAGAGCAGACAGCTGCAGAACTACAAGGCTCAGCATACTCCATCCAATAGTGTATGCAGGAGAACAGACAGCAGCTGTAGAACTACAAGGCTCAGCATCCTCCATCCAGGACTGTATGCAGTAGTTTTTTGCCCCCCAAAAAAATGACGTGGGCTTCGACATATTTTTGTATGCTAGCCAGGTACAGCAGGCAGGTACGGGCTGCCACCAACCCCCAGCTGCCTATTTGTACCCGGTTGTGAACCAAAAATATAGCGAAGCCCTTTTTTTTAAATTATTTCATGACTTTCATGAAATAATTAAAATAAAAAAATGACATGAGCTTCGCCCAATTTTTGAGTCCAGTCAGGTACAACTAGGCAGCTGGGGATTGGAATATGCAGTGCAGAGTACCCAAGCTTTCTGGGCACTCACGCTGCGTATTGCAGTCCGCAACCACCCCAGAAAATGGCGCTTTCATAGAAGCGCCATCTTCTGGCGCTGTATCCAACTCTTCCAGCTACCCTGATGCCGGGTGGCTCACTGGGTAATAATGGGGTTAGGGCTAGCTGTATATTATCAACTGGCCCTAAGCCCGAAATTCATGGTGTCACGCCAATATTAGACATGGCCACCATGAATTTCTAGTAAAAATAAAATAAAACACAACACACAGAAAAATATTTTTAGTAGAAATAAAACACAACACAATTAGTGACTCCATCTTTATTAAACTAAAGAACCCCCCTCCGCAGTAATCCTGGGTCAGGGTCCCGCGCCGTCCAATATCTTCTGATCGGTTTGCTGGAAGGCATACCGATCAGATTATGTGTCAGGATCAAGGATGTGAATCACATCACACATCAGCTGATTGTATAAAAGCTGTTTATACAATCAGCTGATGCATCAGTGGAGAAAAAAAAAAATCCTACACACTTACATGCTCGCTCCTGTCCGATCGCTGCAGGAGCTGCCGATGATCAGCTGATAGTCTCCTGACGGCATCAGCTGATAGCCGGGCGGTAAAAAGCCGGCGTCACCGCGCAACTTGCGATCAGCTGATGCGTCAGGTGACTGCATCAGGTGATCCTCCGCCAGGTCCTGCATCCATCGGACGAGCCTTGGAGCCGGCACACAGCCACAGCGGTGGTACCGTAAGAGGAGCTGGGAGCGGGCATGGCACCGGGAGTCTGCAGACAGGTGAGATGTCTTTTTTATTTTTTTCTACAGTTCACTTGATTTCCAGCTGCTTCATTTCCCGCACGGGAGCGGGCCTGCCGACCGCACGGGAGACTGATGACCGCACGGGAGCGGGCCTGCCGACCGCACGGGAGACTGATGACCGCACGGGAGCGGGCCTGCGGCGCACGGGAGACTGATGACCGCACGGGAGCGGGCCTGCCGACCGCACGGGAGCGGGCCTGCACACCGCACGGGAGACTGATGACCGCACGGGAGCGGGCCTGCGGCGCACGGGAGACTGATGACCGCACGGGAGCGGGCCTGCGGCGCACGGGATACTGATGACCGCACGGGAGCAGGCCTGCGGCGCACGGGAGCGGGCCTGCGGCGCACGGGAGACTGATGACCGCACAGGAGCGGGCCTGCGGCGCACGGGAGACTGATGGCCGCAGTCTGTGTGTATATATATATATATATATATATATAAATGTGTTACCTCTTTACTCCCGGGTGGAGCTGTATAATTCATATACAGTCACCCAGAAAATGGCGACACATTACTATGAAATACACCTCCTCCTCTTTTGGGTGCAGTGTAACACCCAAAAGGGGAGGAGAATAGGCATGTCATCTAGTGACTGCCGAAATTTGCAGCTATCGTAATTCTACTAAGGATTACTATAGCTTTTTGATGTGTACACAGGAAGATGCTCCCCCTACTGGCAATTATAAGTATTTTTAATATAAAAGTTTTATTTTACATATTTAAAAGTTGAAATACATTAAGAAAATAGTTATTACACAATTATAATAATATTGGTATCTGATTTGGCCTACAAAAACAAAATTAAAAAAATTAGACGATACAGTCCCTTTAACAGGAGAAGTCAATCTTAGTAAGGCAAATTTACTATAACTTACTGGTGTAAATTAATTACCATATTTTTTGGATTATAAGACGCATTTTTCCTCTCAAAAATTTGGGAGGAAAATGAGGGGTGCGTCTTAAAATCCGAATGTAGTTTACCGTGGGGGTGGTGAAGAGGGTTCAAAGGAGGCAGGGGTAATGCTATGCGGTGTACTGCCCACACTGGTCTGTGTGGCGCTGTTCTGTGAATCGGGCGGCGCAGTTCTGCTCTGTGCGAGGCTGGTCATGTGGCTCTGCTCTGCGCGGAGCTGCTCTGTGTTGCAGGCGGTCATTCTGAAGATGTCGGCAGTCAGGGCTTCAAATAATTGCGTCTAGAATCAGCGCGTGCGCAGATGGAGCTCCCAGCTCAAGCTCTCATCTGCACATGCGCCGACTCCGGCCGCCATTGTTTGAAGCCCAGACTGCTGACATCTTCAGAATGGCCGGTGACTCATCGCTTCCCGCACAGAGCAGAGCAGAGCCATGTCACCAGCACCGCACAGCAGAGCCACATCACCAGCCCCGCACAGAGCTGCGCCCGCAGTGAGTATCTGGGCCCCCATCTGTACCACTGGCAGCATTGCAGTACTCCAGCACCGCCCCTGCCTCCTGTGACCCCTGCTCTGCTGCTGCCCCCTCTCCCTGATAAAACTCCACCGGATTATAAAACGGAGCCCATATTTTTTTTTTCTACCTTTTTTTTTCTCCAAATTTGGGGTGTGTCTTATAATCCGGAGTGTCTTATAAAATGAAAAATACTGTACTCCACTCCCGAAAGATGTGCCAAATTAATTTTGGTGCATCTTAGTCCACTGAGCTTTGGGTTGGTCTTTGAGATAAAAAGATCTCCTTGGGTAGAATCAGGTACTGCTGCTGTGAACACTTACAGGACCTTCCAGCGACATAGGCTCGCAATTGGGAAATCAGTGATACCCAGGCCATTGTCCATGACAACACCCAAAGGCTCCTCTGCCACGTAAGAAGACACCAGTATTATAATTTAGCACATGGTAAGTAGCTACCCTTACTGAGAATTATGCATATGTGCACAGGAACCTCACGTATCTCTAATACCATGCCTGAAAAACTAACAAATTATTTAAAAGGTTATTTCCCTAACACGTGTCACTTTAGTACAGCTTAACTGCAGTAATAGAAATAACCCTTGGAAAGGTGTAGTGCTGTTTCTTGAAGAATCAACCCCTTTTTTTAACAATCTTTATTTGCCTGAAAGTTCCTCCAAACGTAACCTGTTCATAGTATTATGTCCCACTTCTGTGACCCCAGAAAATGATTTGGGATCTTCAGTGGAGACCCGTTAGCAAATTTTTATGGTAATTTCATTACACTGCCACCAAAGAAAGAATTGAATACATCTTGTCAAACGAAATGAATGTGCTGCCATATGATACATGAACCTGACAGGTCCTCAATAGAGAGCAATGCTTGGACTAATTGATTAAATTCTGAAATAAGCTATCTTCCTAAATTAAAAGGGTTTTCCAACCTATAAAAATTATGGCTAAATTATCTTTAAATACTAAGCCAGATATTTTACTAATGTAGTCCTTTAGTCTCTGGTGCCTTAGTCCAATTGTAGCTGTTCTTTCGATAGGAAAGCTCACCATCATTTCCATTGCATTGACATAGAAACTTGCAGTAAGGCTGGTTTCACACTACGTTTATTTAACATCCGTCCATAACGTTTTTTTAGCGGAAAAACGGATCCAGTGCAAATGCGGTTTCACTTCAATGCATTTGCAATGGACTCGCGTTAACATGCGTTCACCTGCGTTTGCGTGCGTTATAGTGAGGATCCAGCGACTTGCAGTTTTTTAACATCTTTCAAAAACGCTACTTGTAGCGTTTTTGAGCTGCATCCAAATACTGCATGTCACCGGATCCTGACTAAACAGCACGCAAACGCAGGTGAACGCTGGCGTGCTGATAGACCGGATCCTGCTTGCTCTACTGAGCATGCACAGAACCAGTCTCGCGTGATCTGTCTCTCTCTCCTCCTCCCTCCCTCACCCTCTCTCTCTATCTCTGTCTTTCCCCCTTCCTCCCCTCCCTCTCTCTCCCACCTGAGAGCTGCGGACACTCGTAACCAAGGTAAATATCGGGTAACCACTTCTCTTAGTTACCCGATGTTTACGTTGGTTACGTGTGCAGACAGCCCTGCTCCTAGCAGCTGCAGACACTCGTAACCAAGATAAATATCGGGTATCCAAGCCCGATGTTTACCTTGGTTACCAGCGTCTGCAGCTGTCAGAAGCCGGCTCCCAGTCTAGTTCCCCTCACTCCCGATCACATGACTCCAATGCCCGCCCCTAAACATCCAGTGACCGGATCCTGCAAAATAACAGATGCGTTTGCATGCGTTTTTTGCTGTAAAAGCAGGATCCGCTTTTGCAGCAAAAAAACGTTCCTGACGCATGTTAAATAAACGTAGTGTGAAACCAGCCTAAGCCAGCCCCTCTCACTCACTGCTCTGGTTGTCTGTCTGCATAGGAAACACTGTCTGGTGTTGGACACAGGACTGGAAGCAGAAAGATCAGACCCAGGACCAGATCAGTTGCCAGCAGAATGGACACACAGGAACTAAGGCTGCTTTCACACATCCGGTTTGAGCTGTGCGGCTCAATCCGGCTGTGAAACCTATGCAACGGATGCGGTGAAAACACCGCATCCTTTGCATAAGTTTTTTACATGCGGCCCGTCCGGTTTTTGCCGCTTGCGGCATGCTACTGAGCATGCGCAGTGGACAAAACCGCATGCGGCGGCCAGATGCAGTTTTTGCCACATCCGGCGTCCATAGGGATGCATTGAAAAATGCGCCCCATCGGCTGGATGCGGCGCGATGCATTTTTTTTTGCTGGAGCAAAAAACGTGACAGGGAACGTTCCATCCGGCTGCCGCATCGGCTAAATCTGCCACATGCGGCAAAAACCGAATGGAACGCAAGCCCATGCGGCACAATGCGGCGCCAATGCAAGACAATGCTGTAAAAAACGAAACCGGTGGCAAAAAAAAAACGGTTTTGTTTTTTCAGCAGAGCGCCAGATTGCGCCGCACTGCTACAGCCGGATGTGTGAAAGCAGCCTAATAGCTAAACTTAGTTAGCTAACGCACTAATTAACCACTATTTAACCACAGTGTCTTAAAGTAAGTAATGGCATATTTTTGCAATCTCTTCTGAAGATTCTTCATCTGAGACTTTCAGCGATCCAGAGACTGAACAGTTTGGAAAGCCTCTATAGGATCGGTGTACCCTGCAATATGTCATCAGTGAAACTAGAATACTCCTTTATTCCAGAATGCTCTAGGGGGGTATTTAAAAATGGATTTTCCATAGCAGACATTTTCTTTAGCGCAATGTTTAGATGAAAATATTTATTTATGGATACCTTTGCTTTTGGAGATAAGGATCTTAACGGGGTTGTGCACTACTTGGACATCCCCTTCGCATTCACCTTGTTTGCCCCCATATAAAATAAATAAGCCTATGTTCCCCTCCGCTGCGGCCGCGGTTCCAGTGATATCTAAAGCCGCATTCCTGGAGCCCCATGACCAAGAAGAATGCAATGATGGAGAGTAACAGACAAGGGACACACTGGAATGACTGTTGTCTGTTACTCTCCATGATTCACTTTTAAATGGATTAATAAAATGAGCCTTTTTAGAAATGATCTTTTCATAGTGCTGGATCATTTTTTTCTTCTTGGATTGGATTCATTGTGGTTTTTTATCCCGGACACTTGAGCAGTTGAGCTGTTTTTTTGTTTCTATTTTCTAAGACCATCATGTGAAGTGGGTGACATATTGCATCGTGATGAAACCACCGGAAGACATCATAATGTGGTGCGTTACTTCAGCATACTTGACCTGAAGACCATTAACAAGTTCACCTTTCCTTGGTTTTCCATTGAAATCATGGCCACTTGCACACATTTTTTCATCTTTTTTTTTTACAATTAAACAACAAGCTGTACCACCATTCACAGACATTCTTCTCCTATATGTAGCCCTCTTATTCATCATTGTTCCATTTCTTTACTGTGCAATTTAATACCAGACTAGAATAAAGATGAATATGTGTGTAATTTTAGAATGTATTATTGATTTAGTTGTTTTGGTTGTTGGAATAATGAAGTTTGTGTTGATGCATCTTTTGCTACTATTAAATCAGAGTATTTCTGGTATAGTGAAGTTTTATAATGGGGCAGCGTCATGCTTGCAGCTTACAAGGGTCCAAAGCTTTGTCCACCCTCAGGGGGCCAGTGACTGAGAGTATGTGGCCAGCCGCTTGCTCATAGTTTTCATGTCAAGTATCCTGGAATTATACACCACATTTTGTTGTCTGAGGAATGGGAATTTTTTTTCTCTCCTGATCCCAAGTGTTGATCGACTAGGTCAGCATTCAAAACAAGAATTTTACTCCTTTCAGGGACTGGAGTAACATTTCTGGCATAAGGTATGAGCATGAATTAGACAAATGGGTGCAGACATGCCCCCGTTACACTCCAGTTCTTGCCACTTTGATGCGACAACACTATAATTCACAAAACTGTTGTAAAACCCCATGTTGTGCCAAAACTTTGCATATTTTTTTGCAAAGAAACATCTAACTGAATTTGGACCCTAGTTCTTTAAAGGGAACCTGTCAGGTCCCCTATGCCCTCCAATTTATACCTGTATGCTCAAATTCCCTGGGCACATGCACAAAATATATAGTAGCTGGCAGTGACACAAGCTTGTGAAAATCATGTTATCATGCCCACAGGGGTGGGATAATGCGACAAG
The DNA here is from genome assembly GCF_048569485.1 of Anomaloglossus baeobatrachus. Taxonomy (NCBI): domain Eukaryota; kingdom Metazoa; phylum Chordata; class Amphibia; order Anura; family Aromobatidae; genus Anomaloglossus; species Anomaloglossus baeobatrachus. The sequence continues at coordinate 280,340,042 of NC_134353.1, read as the reverse complement.
AGGATCAACTAGGCTGGGGAACTAACGCGTCTAGTCAAGGACCTAATTCGCATAGGGAAAGCGAGTTTTTTAAAGGGAACCTGTCAGGTACAATATGCACCCAGAACCACAAGCAGTTCTGAGTGCATATTGCTAATCCCTGCCTACCTGTCCCTGTATCTAGTAGCATACATAAAGAGATCTTTAGAAAAAGTATTTCTAAAGATCCTTCATTATATGCTAATGAAGCCAGCGACTAGTTGCAAGTGCGTTAGTTCCCTTGGCTATTCTGCCCCCTTAGGCTATGTGCGCACTTTGCGTTTTTACCTGCGTTTCAGCTGCGTTTTGAACTGCAGCATTTTCATGCCAAAATGCATGCGTTTTGATTTTCCAGCAAAGTCTATGGGAAATGGGGACTTTGCTGTTCAAAACGCGTTTAATTTGCATAATTTTGGGCAAAAACTCAGCGTTTAAAGAAGCAGCATGTCAATTGTTTTTGCCATTTGGGCTGCATTTTGCTAACATTGAAGTCAATGAGAAGTTGCAAAAAGCAAGCAACATCAAAATTCCAGCGTTTTACCTGCTTTTTAGCTGCAGAAAGCATGCGTTTGACATCAAAATAACTGAATGATATGTCCCTTTACACAAACACATAGTCCGATAATTAAATTAATGAAAAACATTAATTTATTGTTATTTTAGCCATAAATAGTATAAAACTGCTATAATTATATTAAATAAAACTATTTTCATTATGATTTATAAAATTATATTTTGCATTTTTTTTTCCTTTTTTCATAGTGTTTGTATGTTAAAACTTTAATTAGTAGTGTGTTTGTAATCAAAACACATCTGTCTCTAAGCAATAGAAAAGCATGAAAAAAGCGCTAAAAACACGGCTGAAACGCAGTAAATACGCACACGTATTTATCTCGCTTTCGTGATCAAAAGCAACTTTGGTAAAAACCATTTCTGCCAGAGGATGCGTTTTCAACTGCAACTACCTCGACGCCAAGTGTGGACATAGCCTTAGCTTGTAAGCACACCCCTGTGCGCGTGTTAACATGCTAATGAATGCGCAGAGTCAGAGGTATGCTCACCTCTGCTGCCACCATGCCTGACATTGGATTTCAGCTCAATGCGCATGAGCCCCGGACTTCCAGTCATGCGCACTATGAAGTCAGGTGTATGTGTCCTGGCTTCAAACTGGTGTAGCGCGCATGATCGGAAGTGGTGGGGACTTCTGATCATGCACACTGACCCTATGCCCAGCATTCTGAGGCGGTGCAATTGACACAGGTAGGCGTGTCACTGCCGATGATGATGTTGGGCAGTGGGCATTGAATGGCATGTTGGCATGCCCTTGTTATAAAGATATCTTTATCTATGCTAGTGTATACAGGGACGGTTAGGCAGGGATTAGCAATATGCACCAAGAACTGCTTGTGGTTCTAGGTGTATATTGCACTTGACAGGTTCCCTTTTAAGTTTTTTTTTTTTTTTTTTTTTTTAACATTCATATTGGTGAATAGCATTATACAGGGCTGGTCAGTCAGTAAGTTTGAGCATTAAGGTATCAATACTGCTGGGTTAGGCTACTTTCACACATCAGGTTTTTGGCATTAGCCACGATCTGGCAAAAAATGGATAAAACTAATCCGGCGCCGGATCCGTTTTATTCCCCATTGACTTGTATTAGCGCTGGATTGTGCCAGATGGTCTTGCGTTGCATGCGGCGTCCACCAGATCTGGCGAAATTGCTTCGTCCGGCTGCCGAAAAGGACGCAGGATGAAACGTTTTTTGTCTCTGACAAAAAACCGGACCATGCCGGATCCGGCACCGTCCGGCATGTTGTATAATGGAAGCCAGATCCGTCGTCATCCAGCAAAAAATGCATTCCAGTGATGCATCCGGTTTCCCTCTCATACTCACCGATCACCGGCGCGGCGCTGCGCTGCACGGCTGTCACACTGCTCTGGTGACGTCTCCTCTTTTGAAAATGCCGGCCCCTCATTATTCCATCTCATATTCACTGCTTCCCCCGCCCACCGGCACCTATGATTGGTTGCAGTCAGACACGCCCCACGCTGAGTGACAGCTGTCTCACTGCAACCAATCACAGCCGCCGGTGAGCGGGTCTATATCGTGCAGTACAATAAATTAAATAACTTAAAAAAAGGCGTGCAGTCCCCCCAATTTTGATACCAGCCAAAGTAAAGCCACATGGCTGAAGGCTGGTATTCTCAGAATAGGGAGCCCCACCTTATGGGGAGCCCCCCAGCCTAAATATATCAGCCAGCAGCCGCCGGGAATTGCCGCATCTATTAGATGCGACAGTCCCTGGACTCTACCCGGCTCATCCCGATTGCCCTGAAGCGGTGGCAATCTTGTTAATAAGGAGTTATTGGCAGCCCATAGATGCTACTAAGTCCTAGGTTAATCATGGCAGGTGTCTATGAGAAACCTCCATGATTAATCTATAGTGAAAGTAAATAAACACAAACACTGAAAAAGGACTGAAAAGTCCTTCACCACTTTATTTAAATTCCCAAATACCCCTCCAGGTCTGACGTAATCCACACGAGGTCCCACGATGCTTTCAGCTCTGCTAAATCAGAAGCTGACAGAGAGCAGCCACAGACCATGACCGCTCTCTGTCAGCTCCACGGAGCAACTCAAGTGAGTCGTGTTGTCAGCGGTGACGTCACTCAGGTAGTGCCGGTGTGTGCGGTGATGGTGGGGGCGGTAGTGCCTGTGTGTACGATGATGAAGGGGGCGTTGGTGCCGGTGTGTGCGGTGATGATGGGTGCGGTTGTGCCTGCGTGTGTGCGGTGATGATGGGGATGGTAGTGCCTGCGTGTGTGCGGTGATGGTGAGGGCGGTTGTGCCTGCTTGTGTGCTGTGATGATGAGTGCAGTAGTGCCTGCGTGTGTGCGGTGATGATGGGGATGGTAGTTTCTGCTTGTGTGCAGTGATGATGGGGGCGGTAGTGCCGGTGTGTGTACGGTGATGATAGGGGCAGTAGTGCCTGCATGTGTTCGGTGATGATGGGGTCGGTAGTGCCTGCGTGTGTGCGGTGATGATGGGTGCGATAGTGTCTGCGTATGTGCGGTGATGGTGGGGGCAGTAGTGCCTGCGTGTGTGCGGTGATGATGGGGGAGGTAGTGCCTGCGTGTATGTGGTGATGATGGGGGGCGGTAGTGCCTGCGTATGTGCGGTGATGATGGGGGGCAGTAGTGCTTGTGTGTGTGCGGTAATGATGGGGTCTCTCTCTCGCCCTTTTGCATGTAAAAAAGAAAACTGATCCGTTTTTTGCTAGATCCGTCGCATCAGTTTTTACACAATCTGCGACGGATCCGTTGCATCAGGCACAAGCCGGATTGTGCCTGATGCCAAAAAACGGATGTATGAAAGTAGCCTTAGAAGACCTAGGGGACCTGACAGGTTCCGTTTAATTATTTCCAATGTACACTAAATGGCCACTTGTCCTGTGACAATTGTAGCTTCTCTATATGGATCAGTTTTGGTGTAAATCACCATGACATTTTGAAAACTTAGCAATGTATACGTTTGCGAACATTGCATAGTTATTGGTGGTAGACTCATGCGGCAGCATTTCACAAACTTCCTACTGTGTTGTGTTCCATCATACAACAGTGCCAATAATATACTTACAATGAGGTGCATCAGAAAAAAAAAATCCAGTGAAAAGGCAACTTTGAGATTTAAAAACTTGTGAATGAAAGGGACCATAGGATGATATAATATTGTTGCTGAATGCTGTAAAACTTAGTTGAATGTATGCTTTAAAGAATTGCTGAGGTTCTGAAGGCCAAAACGTTACAAAATGGGTGTCTCAGACAAAGTAGTCATTCAGCCGAGGCTTGATTGCAGTGAGTTTCTTATTATATATAATGATTTTAAGCATTTAGTTTCTTTTTTTTTTTTTATTTAAAATTTTGACTAACATTTTCAGACTAAACTGATGTATCTTTTTTTCCCATTTCATTTGCTCTAAATACAACTTAAACTTTAATATGTTTTTGAAGGATTTTGTGATGACTGTGGTGATGTTATGTAGGTGTGATGTGAAAAATTATTTTCTATTTTACAGTGTATTTCTAGAATTAAGGCAGGGGGCATCATCCCTGAATCATAGTAATGTGATCACACATAGGTTATTGCAATTCGGCTTGTCAAGGTTCCTGTGCAGCCTGCTGCTGCAGAAAATGCGCTAATACAAAGAAGATTGTTTTCTTCTCAAACAAGATGGCCTGTGTCTGGTCATGGTAACCTATCAGCAAGCCGATAATAGGGCTTGAACTTGATTTTCGTGCTGGAGCAGTAATCCGGTATCAGTAAAACCTGATTAATCTTTCATCACCCTAACGCGGTGTCTCACTGCAGGAAGGATTGCGTTTCCTGGCAACCTTCCACTTGCTCGGGGTCAGTAAGAAGCTCTTGGAATACAGAATGTGTCTAAGCTACAAGCATCCTCGCTGCCGTATGCTGACCTGCCTGTTTGCTAGAAAGGCAGCATCTTATTACCCTTGTATTTTTTTTTAATTCCAATCGTATTTCTTCTCTATTATCATTAATGATGTAATGAGTTCTCTTTCTGGCAATGTATGTATCGTGCATCAGCAATATACCTAAATTACTTTATAGGTAACTAAATTCCATATACTTTCATCGCCATTTCAGTTTGTTAGATTCACCCCTTGTGCTTTCCTAATTGATTGGTCTTCCTATAGTGCTCAGTTCACATGTTCTAGCCATATTGTATCCATAAGCTGAGTTGACATGGAGATTGACTTGGTTTCCAAATGACAGAATTTCACAACCACTAGGAACACACTTAGGCGGGGGTCACACTGGGATTACTGCGTGTCCTCGCATGACACTTCGCTCACGCTCACAGCACAGCGGAAGCCAAGTGTCATGCAAGGGTCATGCAACTGTAGTCCGATTGTGCGATCAGACCACAGCTGTAGAGGAGGGGGCCAGCGCTGCGGAGGAGAGGGAGGGATTTATCTCCCTATCTACTCCATTGCCGGCTATTGCGATTCTCGCATTGCTCTCGCATTACACTGGTGTAACGCAAGTGCAGTGCAATGTTTCTCTTGCCCCATAGACTTGAATGAGTGCGAGTGAAACAAGCTCGCATTGCTCCTGCAGCATGCTGTGATTGTTTTCTCGGTTTTGATTAGGGCTGAGAAAATAATTGCTCATGGGTGCTGCCCCATAGAGTAATATTGGTCCGAGTGGAATGCGATTTTGTATCGCATTCCACTCGCTCCGATTTGCTCACCATATGTCCTAGGCCTTAAAGGCGTTTCAGAGGCATCTCTCTCGATATTAGTTGAAACTTGTGAACCTTTGCAAATTATTGCTTGCGAAGATCCCAGAGGGGATACAGAACTTGGAGTATCAACTCATTATTGTTTGTACTTTGGTCATTCGGGTTACGTCATGGTTCAATTTTTGACATATTATAATGAATTTCTAAAAAGAAAAAAGGAGGAGACTCCTAAATACAAAGACAAACATCCATTTTTTTCTTACAGGTATTCTTTAGAGACTAAGTCTGGTTTTATTTTTACTCCTTGCATTTGTGGATTCAGGTTCGTCCTTGAATCTAATTGATCATGATTTTGCTGTAACCTGCGGTTATGATTTATCTTCTACCAGGCTTCCCATTCAAGTTTCAGTAAGTGATAAATCCCCTATTTTACAAAGTCACAATTTTATGAAAGTCAAGAATGTATGTATGAAGATAGGAGTGTTATATACTGAATCCATTTCATTCATGTTTTTTCCTACTCTACCTGCAAAGTTAGTGTTAGGCCTGCTATGGTTAATTAACACCATACCGCCGAAGCCTGTTTTCACCTTCCTGACTAGGCCAAATTTTACAGATCTGACCAGTGTTACTTTGAGGTGATAACTCTGGTACGCTGCACCAAATCCCAGTGATTTTGAGAATGTTTGGGGGTCATAGTTATGTAGCGTGAACTGGGCAAGGGGGGGGGTTAACAAATAATTTACTTACAGAGATCAGAGTTCTTTTTACACTTGATTAACAGTTCTGTCAATCTGGTAAATTTTTTGCAGTTACAAAACATACATTAAATGAGTTTGTATATACAATGGCATACGGTAAGTTTTTAGTCCTAGTCTGTATGAATGTTTTGATCCAGAGGAGGCAGTTTTGGTTGTATTTTTTGTAGTTCTTTTCTTTTAGGGTGAAACTGTGTTCAAATGCATTGTGTAGGGAAATTCTATCTATTAGGTCTTCTATCTTGGGTTGAGCCCCTTGTTTCCACCTTGACGTGTTCAGATGCTTTATAGTTAACTGAATATGACTTATGTTGGTGTAAATTCATTAGAGATGTTTTCCAGAACGATGGACAGAAGTATTAACTGGGGGGCTAGAGGGATGTTTAGACTAGTGTTTTTTGAGATGAGGTCTTGTGTGTCCGCCCAGTGGCTGTCAAGGGATGTTTGTTTTTTTGTGACACATTGTACTTCATGTTAGTGGTAAATTTAGGTTGAATTTTTTTTACATTTATTTGTGAAAATATCAGAATTTAGATGAAAATTTTGCAATTTTTCAACTTTTAATTTTTATTCCCTTAACCCAGAGTCATGTCACACAAAATGTATAAAAAAATAACATTTTCCACATGTCTACTTTACACTAGCTGCATTTTTGAAACATAAATATTTTTTGTTAGGAATTTAGACAAGTTAAAAGATTATCAGAATTTCTCGTTATTCAAACAAAATTCACAATACCATTTTTTAGGGACCCCATCATATTTGAAGTAACTTTGATTTGAGGGGCATATATGACTGAAAATACCCAAAAGTGACACCATTTTAAAAACTGCACTCTTCAACTCAAATCCACATTCAAGAAGTTTATTAACCCTTTAGATGCATCACAGGAATTAAAGCAATGTGGAAGGAAAAAAAATATATTTTACTCTTTCCCACAAAAATATTGCTTTAGACCCGCATTTTTCATTTTCATTAGAGTAACAGTTCAAAATAGGCTATGTGCATACATGCCATTTTTTTTTTTGCATTTTTTCATGCGTTTTTCCTTGCTTATTTAAATCAATAAAAGCAAGGAAAGAGCATCTCAGCAAAGTCTATGACAATCCTGACTTGCTGTGCACATGTTGCTTCTTTTTTCCATGCAGATTTTGTTGCTGAAAAAAAGAAGCAGCATGTCAATTGTTTCAGCGTTTTTTTTATATAATCCCCTGCAGAGCCTTATCACTACAGGGGATTATAGCGCAGCACTTCACGTCACACACCATGTATACAGCATGGTGTGTGAGGCTGTCCATAGCTCCGTAACCTGGGGTTGTCATGGTGACAACCCTGGGTTACTAGGGCAGCGATCGAGTCCCTGTGAACAGGTTTCCCGTTACAAGGACCCGATCGCTAAGGAGAGATAAGCGATTCCTCTCCCTGCCTTTTGAGTGCTCAGATCACACTGATCGCAGCATTCAGGGGGTTAAACTGCCGGCATCAGTGTGGGCACCACTCCAAGCAGTGAGAGCTGGGTCCCAGCTGTAAGATCAGCCAGAGACGTGATGGTGATTGTGGAGGTACAGCGCCTGAACCCCCACGCTCGCCATGATTAAAACAAAGCACCAAAACAGCAGGAAAAAATGCAAGTGAAAAAGCGTTCAATTGCAATAAAAAATTAGCTTTTTTTTCAACTGCTTTTTTCATGCCAAAACATGCTTGTGCAGAAGAGAAGCACACAAAAAAACAATGTGGGCACATAGCCTAAAATTTGTTCTGCATTTCTTCCGAGTATGCCAATACCCAATATATGATGGAAATGTACTGTTTGGGCACACGGCAAGGCTCAGAAAGGAAGGAGCACTATTTAAATTTTGGAGAGCAAAATTGGATGGCAGACGCCATGTCACATTTGGAGAACCCCTGTTTTGCCTAAACAGTGGAAACCCCCTACAAGTGACCCCCAGTTTGGAAACCAGACCCCTCAAGGAATTTACTGTATTTAGATGTGTGGTGAGCATCATTAAAGGCAACCTGTCACCTAGAATATGCGTTCTGACCTATCAGCAGACACATGTGTGCCCTAATTACACCTCCCTACCCATCCCTGTGCTATAAAATTGTATAATATGAAAGTAATAAAAAACGTTTTATTACCTTCATATTTCGTATGTAAATAGCAGGGAATGTGGTCACAGGGGCAGCGCCTTGCCCTATGGAAGTCTGCATATTTCCGTAGTATCACGCCCCTGTGGGCGTTATACCATGGAGCGACGTCCCCGTCGCTCATTTTATCCTGCGCGCGTTGCGGCAGGCTTCTCTTCCGGGTTTTCCTTGTCAGTTTCAGATGCGCACTGCGCATGCACAGTCCGCGTCTGAAGCCGGCGATTGAACACCTGGAAAAGAAGCCTGCTGCAATGCGCGCAGGATAGAATGAGCGACGGGGTCGTCGCTCCATGGTATCATGCCCACAAGGGCGTGATACCACGGAAAGTATGGAGACGTCCATAGGGCAAGGCGCCGCCCCTGTGACTACATTCCCTGCTATTTACATACGAAATATGAAGGTAATAAAACGTTTTTTATTACTTTCATATTATACAATTTTACAGCACAGGGATGGGTAGGGAGGTGTAATTAGGGCACACATGCATCTGCTGATAGGTCAGAACACATATTCTAGGTGACAGGTTCCCTTTAACCCCCAATTGCTTCACTGCTTCACAGAATTTTATAACGTTGAGCGTGGAAATGAAAAATCACATTTGTCCCACAAAAATATTTTTTTAGCCCCACATTTTTTTTTATTTTTACAAGTGTAACAAGATAAAATGCCATACACAATTTGTTTTGCAATTTCTTTTGAGTACGCTGATACGCCTTATGTAGAGGAAAACTGTTGCTTGGATGCAGGGCTTGGAAAGGAAAGTGCACTATTTAAAATTGGAACGCAAAATCAATTGGAATCAATAACAGATTCCATGTCGTGTTTGGAAAACCTTGATGTGCCTAAACAGTGGAGACTCCACCCCCCACACACGTGACCTCTCGAGGAATTTTTCTAGATTTATGGCGATCACCATGAAGCCACAGGTGTTTCACGGAATTTTATAACGTTGAGCCGTGAAAATAAACAAAATCACATTTTCCCCACAAAAATGTTGTTTTAGCCCCATTTTTTTTTATTTTCACAAGAGTAACAGGAAAAAATAAACTGTACAACTTTTCCTGAATACTACCGTTGGGGCGCATGCAGGGCTCCGAAGGGAAGGAGCACCATTCGACTTTTGGAGTGCAAAATTAGCTGAAATAAATAGCGGATGCCATGTTGCATTTACCGAACCCCTGATGTACCTAATCAATGGAAACACCCAACAAGTGACTCCATTTTGGAAACTACACTTCTCAAGGAATTTATTTAGAGGTGTGGTGAGCACCTTGAACCCAAGGATACTTCACAGAATTTTTTAATGTTGTGTCGTGAAAATGAAAAAATACATTTTTCTCACAAAAATGTTGCTTTTGCCCCAAATTTTAAAATGTTCAAAAGGGTAACAGGAGAAAATGGGCCATAGAATTAGTTGTGCAATTTCTCCTGTTTACACAGATACCCTATATGTGGTGGACAACTACTTTTTGGGCACATGGCATAGTTTAGAAGGGAAAAAGCGCTTTTTGAAATTTGGAGCCCATTTTGGCTGGAATAGAGTGCAGACACCATATTAACTTTGAAGAACCCATGACAAAACAGCATAAACCCCCACATCTGACTTAATTTCGGAAATTACACATCTGGACAAATTTATCTAGGGGTAGTAGTGAGCAATTTTTACCTTCAGGCAATTCACAGAATTGTATAACATTGGCTCAGTGAATGAAAATTACACTTTTTTTCAAGTCAATGTTACTTTGGCCCCAAGTTTGTAATTTTCAAAAGGGTAATAGGATAAATCAAAATGTGCAATTTGTTACACACTTTCTCCTGAGTTAGCCAATACCCCATGTAAGGCACAGTACAAATTTCAGAAGGGAAGATGCACCATATTGCAGTGCAGATTTTGCTGGAATGGTTTTAGGCTGTGTGCACACGTTGCGTTTCTTACCGCGGAAACGCTGCGTTTAGAACCGCAGCGTTTCAGTGGCAAATTGCATGCGTTCAGCTTTCCCAGCAAAGTGTATGAGAAAGCCGAAAAATCAGTGCACACGCTGCGTTTCTAAACGCAGCGTTTTGGATGCCAAAAATCGGTGCGGAAAGAAAAGCAGCATGTCACTTCTTTTGTGCGTTGTGGCTGCGTTCTCTCCCCCATTGAATCAATGATGTGGGTCAGAACGCAGCTACACTGCAGTGAGCTGCTTTTTTGTTGCGGTCCGCAGGCTTTGTCGGCATGCCAGAACGCAGGCATTTACCTGGAAGTGAGGTCAAGAGGTTTCCTGTTGACCTCACTTCCTGGCAAAGTCCTGGAAAGCCCCCGGTGTCGCCAAAGTGCCCGCCCCGACCCCCCTCCCGAAAAGCCAACATGGCCGCGCGCACAGTAGCGCACCGGCCGCAACCTACTCCTATGATTTCTGTCACATGTGCCTTGAGACATGCGACAGAAAAATGCCCCCCAGGCCCTGCCAGGTCACCCCCTATTCCCCCCGGTATTCCCCCTTACCTGTCCGGTCGCAGCGCTGATCCCCCGCGGCCCCCTCCTCCTTCACAGCAGACGCCGGTCAGTGCGGTCACATGAGCAAAGCAGCTGACAGCCAGCACTGTGTTCAGAGAGCTGTGCTGGCTGCTCGGCAGTCTGCAGCTGTGACCCGGGGAGAGTGGGTGCAGATTTTTGGCACCCACTCTCCTCAAATGGAGGGTCTGCACTCCTAGAAAATGGGGGATACATTCCCTGAACGTGCCCCACATATTCTAGAAGGTCCAGAGCCGACGTGGGACGTCCAAATGGATTTCTGCAGACCCATTTTTTTCAAATTTTTTTATTAAATTGGTGAACGAGGGTATGATTTGGGGAGTGTTTTTTCTAATAAACATTTTTTTGTCATTTTTTTTGCTTTTGTTTACTGTCAATTAGTTATGTCTGGTATCAGATAGACGCCGTGACATCACTAATTGTTGGGCTTGATGCCAGGTGACATTACACATCTGGTATCAACCCCATTTATTACCCCGTTTGCCAACGCACCAGGGCGCGGGATGAGTTGGGGCGAAGCGCCAGGATTGGCGCATCTAATGGATGCGCCACTTCTGGGGCAGCTGCGGCCTGCTATTTTTAGGTTTGGAAGAGTCCAATAACCATGGCTCTTCCCACCCTGAGAATACCAGACCCCAGCTGAAAAAAAAGCAACGTGTGCACATAGCCTTAGAGTGCCGTGTCATATGAGGTGCCTGAGATGCTAGAAAAGCAGACTCCCCCAGTGACCCCATTTTCCAAACTACATCTCTCAATGAATTCATGTAGGAGTGCAGTGAGCGTGTTGACACCAAATGTGCCTCACAGATTTTTTTTTACCATTGGGTGGTAAAAGAGAATAATACATTTTTACCATGGCAATGTTTTTAGCCCCAGTTAGTGTTTAATTTTTATGATGACTAATAAAAGAAAAGAGGACCATGCCTTTTGTTGTGCAATTTCTCCTGATAGCGCCAATACCCTACATTTAATCGAGAACTACTTTTCAGGCATAGGGGAAAGCTCAAAAGTAAAGAGCACCATATTATAGTGTAGATTTTGCTGCTGTGGTTTGTGGGTGCCAGAATAGCAGAACCCTCGATAAGTGACTTCATTTTACATAATTCACCTCTCAATGAATTCATCTAGGGGTGCCGTGATCATATTGGCACCACAGGTGTGTCACAGAATTTTATACCATTGGGCAGTAAAGAAAATAAATTACATATTTACCGTAAACATTTGGATTGGATTTGGTTGTGCAAATATTGCTGGAGCTCTTTTTTGGGAAGCCATGGCACTGTTCCAGAGCATTTAGGTTACCAGTAGTGTGGAAGCCCATATATATCCATTGACAGATGGCAGACCTGAGTGGAGGCTTGTTTTTATGGGTAGAATAGTTGAAGCTTTTATTGGAAACCATTAACATGATATATTGGATCACATTTATCCTGGACTCTACACTGAGCACTCGCTTTGGAGTTTACATCTAAATCTCCGAATGACATAATTCAGATGACACCCCCGAGGGATCCATTTAGTATAATGAAGCAGTAAAGTTACTCTGGACTCCATTTGGCCTGTGTTCAGCGGTGTCCATCTTTTCAGAATTGCTCAAAAAACTGTGGCAACTGCATTTATATGAACTTAAAAGCCAGGCACCACTGGATTATAGGTCAGAGAGAGTCCACAGTGTCTCCATCTGCCTCATTATAATGAATGGTCCATCAGGAGTTCCATCTGAAGTCCATTTTTCAGAAATTTACAACTAAACCCCGGTGTGAAGCACTCAGCAGAGAGCGCAGGATAAATGTGAACACAGCCGTACTGTGATCTTTGGGATTCACATTAGACAAATCAACATCAGGTCAAGAATTGTGCTGAGCGGACCCGGACTGAAAAAGTCCGCATCCGTGCTGTTTCAACATTATCCGGGTGCCGGATCCGGGCCTGGGATTCTGAGTCTATGATACCACCAGTAAGCTTTTATATACAGCATTCTAGAATACAGTATATAGGAGCCCAGTCCACTCTGTATAATGTAAAAAACACATATAATACTCACCCAGGTGGCATTCCAGTCCGATGGACGTCAATGCTTGGGGTTACGGCGCCTCCTCTATGCTGCAATCGCCGTCCTCCTTTCCAGCAACGTGTGAATGACACGTGATATGTCATCCACACAGGCTTGCATTGGGGTCCTGCTTAGATGCACTTTTATCTGCCCTTTTGAGGGCAGGTCAAAGTATTGTAATGCTCAGGCACAAGGAAAGGTCAAAGACCGCCTGCTCTGGCACACTACAATACTTTGATATCCCCTCAGCAGGGCAGAACAAAGTGCTCCTGCGCAGCTCCGCAATACTGGCCTGTGGTGATGTAGGTCGCATAATCTACACGGGGCTGGAAAGAAGGAGGATGGTGATGGAAGGAAAATAGCAGGTGCCGGACCCGCAAGCAGTGATGTCCATTGGACTAGCCCGCCCCCTTGGTGAGTGTAATAAAGATGTTTTTTATGTTATACAGTGCGGCTTGGACACTTTTATACAGTATTCTGGAATGCTGTATATAAGAGCTTTGTGGTGCTGGTCGCAGCTTATAAGGGAAAAACCTTTTGAACCGTTAAACTTCTGCTATTTCTGGGATCTTTAGTCCAGTGGGCGGTCCTATCAGTGACTAACAGCTAACTGTGTACCGTCATAGAAGGAAAGCTGGCAGTCACTGCTAGCACCGCCCACTTGACTGAAGATCCCAGAAGGAGCAGGAGATTAAATTATTAAAACACCAGTTATACTGAATCTTTTCTCACAAAATTATATATCAATCTACTCTGCTCCTCCTGCTCTATAACATAATGCCTGCAGATTAGACTGTATGTTCATGGTGACAGGTTCTCTTTAACTTACACTATCAAACTTATTCTAACAAAGAATGAAAGCATAACAAAATATTAGTAACGTGGAATGCTGACGATGCCTCATAGACAGTATAAAAAATGGCTGAGCTGCAGAAGATGTGCCATGATGTGTTTGATTATGAGTGTACTACATCACATATTCCCTCAGGATCAGCTTCAAGCCACTGGTGCAGATAACAGCCATTTATCCCATGGGGATATGTTCTTTTTTTATGTTCCATAACTCAGGCTGTAAGCTGCAGAGAAAAGATGCTGAATTGTGATACAGAAAATTTTGATTAATTTTGTGACTTTAAAAAGACTAAAATCCAGTTATGTATTGAGTTAAATTGTATTATGACCCTTTTTAATGCTTTCTAATTATTTGTGGGTGTGCTTGTCTTAATTGCACTGATGCATTACAGCTTGCATCATTGGAGAGCACACAGATCAGACCAGCAATGATGCAGCTGATGTGAACTGTCAGTCTTCTGTAATGCCTGATCCCTGGCAAGCAGTGTGTGTCTGAAAGAAGATTATAACAACGCTTTATGAAGCTAGACTTCCCTAAATGGTGACCTTGAAGTCAGAAACAAAATGCATTCGAACCCTCATATTGATTAATATGTAACTCTTGTGTACTTTTTCCTTAATTGGAACTAAGATGCATATGAAACCATAGAGCCAATTTGTAGAGTTGAGAACGAAGCTACTTTTACCACTGAAGAGGGGCACCACACTTGGCCTGACACCCAAGGTTTGTGTTACTACCGGAGCAGAAGTGACTGTTACAGCCGAGGCGGGGATGTGAACTCACTGAATCATGGAGCCTAGGCTTACCCTGAAGGGGCATCAGTACCTGGCTACCTAGTCTTCCCTAGAGCCTCTGGTGGTGAGGTTAGGTTTGTGCTGCATGTCACCGCTAGATACCTCTCCAAATCAGTCTTCGGATCCACAGTAGCTGATCTGAACAGTGGCAGGTGAGATGAAGTTAGAGTCTTAGCCAGGAGTTTGGGCTGACAGCAGGCAAGTCGGAGCCACAGCCAAGACAGGTTCGTGTACAGGTGCAGACAGGACCGCTGACACAGGCAGGACTGGTGCCAGTTCTGGTGCATACAGGGTCAAAGGTCGGATGCAGGCACAGGTAAAGGCAGAACCACAGACAGAATTGTTAGTGGTGCACAGGCTGGACAGGCACCGGAGCACAAGCAGGACGGGTACCGGAGCACTGGCTGGAAGAGTGCCAGGGAACTAGCTGGACGGGTGCCGGAGCACAGGCTGGACCAGTACTGGAACACAGGCTGGACAGTTACCAGAGTAGATGGGGAGACGGTTGTGAAACGAATTCCGAGATTGGGACTCAATGGAAACCAACCCAATAGTATGCCAAAAAATGTGCACCTTACCAACTAATTTCCTAAGATACACTGGGCAAAAAAGTAAATCCTTACAGGTTGATACAGACAATGGAGACACTGCTGATACATGAGCATGGACATAACTACATCTATTGTAGGTGCTATGGCAACTACAGGCTTTAGGCTATGTTCACACACTGCGTTTTTTACCTGCGTTTTAGGTCCGTTTTTGCTGCAGAAATTTCTTGAGAAATTCTTGTAACCTTTCTGCAGACATTCCCCAGCAAAACCTATGGCAAAAAAATTATCTGTGCGCACACTGCGTTTTTTTCTTAAGAAAATTCTTTCAGTAGATTTTCTTAAGAAAAAGAATGAGCATGTCACTTCTTTTCTGCAGCTAACTGCATTTTTTGCCATAGATAATTGGCACAATAACGCAGGGAGCAACCAGCGGTAAAAACGCACCAAAAACGCAACTAAAACGCACCAAAAAACGCACCGAAAACGCGGCAAAAACGCAGGTGCGTTTTTGATGCGTTTTTTAATGCAGGTGCACTAATCCTTCACTCTTAAGAAATTTCTTAAGAAATTTCTTAAGAAAAATCATTTTTCTAGTGTGAACATAGCCTTAGGGTTATGTTTTCTGGAGAAAAAAAAAACATTGGTGGCCTTATTATATGAGTTCTTGTGTCAAAATCTAATATGTAACACAAGTATTCATTTTTTAGTTGCCACTAACATAAACGTTGAAGCTCAATTTCTGTTAAGGTAGAACCTGATCTTGACCACATCCCTGAGGAAGAAGACAGAGGTTTTCTGAAATGCCTAGAATTTGGAGGTGTGCTGACCTTGCTGCATATCCTAGATTCTTATGACCTCACGACTGGCAACTTTCACTTCCATTATCTGTACTTGCGCCCTCAGTCTTTTTTCAGCATATAGCCAAAAATGCGAAATGCTAATTATTTTTCAATTGTCAGGCTGGTTAGACTCTTATACTGTTCAGTAGCCTTGATACCAAGCTGGTTGCATTTTATATAGACTTTGGGGATGTGGTTCCTTTCCAAACTTGATTTAAAATAAAATTTCAATTTTCATAAGTTTTTATGCTGTTCTGGCACCTCAGGGGCTCTGCCAATGTAATTTTGCACCTGCAGATCATGCCACCAAAATTGGCACTATAATATAGCGCTCCTTCCTTTCTGTGCTTCGCACCCTACTTCAAAAGTAGTTCCCGATTTCTTGTAGGGTATTGGCTTAACCAGGAGGAGAAATTACACAACTCATTTTTTTCTTATTATCTCTTGTAAAAATTAAAAAAAAATTGGTGCTAAAACAACATTTTAGTGGTAGAAATGTATTTATTCTTTCCTCACTACCTAATGGTATAAAATTCTGTGGCACACTTGTGGTGTCAGTATGCTCACTGCACCCCTAGATGAATTTTTTAGTTTAGTGTAGTTTGTAAACTGTGTTTCACTGTCGGAAACTGGTGTCACTTATAGGGGTCCTGTTTTTCTAGCATGTCAGGGGCTTTGCCACTGTGTCATGGCACCCTCAAACCATAACTGCTAAACTCCAATATGGTGTCCCTTCTCTTCTAAGCTTTGCACTGTGTCTCAAAAGTACATATATGGGGTATTGGCGAACTCAGGAGAATTGTGTAACAAATAATTCTGTCCATTTTCTCCTATTACCATTTTTGAAAACTAACAATTTGAGGCCTGAGCAATATTTTATAACAAAAATGTAGTCATTTTTATTTTCACAGTCCAATGTAAAACAATTCTGTGAATCACCTGAGTTGAAATATCTCACTATACTCATAGATTAATACCTTGAGAGATGTAGTTTTCATAATGAGTTGAACTGTGGGTTTCTGCTGTTTTGGCATGTCAAAGGTTCTTCAAATGTGACATCTGCATTATATTCCAGACAAAATGGCACTCCAAAATTAAAATGGCACTCCTTCCCTTGAAAAGCCCTGCCATGTGCCCACACAGTAGGACGGTAGTTTTCTAGCACATACAGTCATTGCCGAAAGTTTTGGCACCCTTGATAAAGTTCTAAACAATTAAGCGTTTCTCACAGAAAATTATTCCAATTGCACATTTTTTGTTATACACATGTTCATTATTAGTGTGTATTGGAGCAACACAAAAAAAGAAAGAAAAAAGGCAAATTGGACATCATTTCACACAAAACCCAAAAAATGGGCCTGGCAAATTTGTTGGCACCTTTCCAAAATTGTGGATAAAGAATTCTGTGTTAAGCACGTGATGCTCGTTGAAACTCAACTATGGCAAGTAACAGGTGTGGGCAATATAAGAATCACATCTGAAACCAGATAAAAAGGATAGAAGTTGACTCAATCTTTGCATTGTGTGTCTGTGTGCCACACAAAGAATGAAGAACAAAAAGAGTAGAAGAGAACTGTCTGAGGGCTTGAGAAACAAAATTGTTGAAACATATCAACAATTTACAAGTCCATCTCCAGAGATCTTGTTTACGTATTTTTTATCTTAAAATTTGGTTCAAACAAAACAAATTGTTCACACAGTAAAATTTAACCATCTCCAGAGATCTTGATGTCCCTTTGTCCACGATCTGCAACACAATCAAGAAGTTTATAACCTATGGAATTGTAGCTAATCTCCCTGGACATGTACGGCAGAGAAACATTGATGACAGGTTGAACCGCAGGATAGTCCAGATGGTGGATAAGCAGCCACAATCAAGTTCCAAAGAAATTCAAGCTGTTCTGCAGGCTCAGGGTGCATCAGTGTCAGAATGAACTATTCACCGACGTTTGAATGAAATGAAACGCTATGGCAGGAGACCTAGGAGAACCCTACTGCTGACACAGAGATCTAAAAAAGTTACTCTGCAGTTTTCGAAAATGCACTTGAGCAAAGGCCTTGTCACACACAGAGCTAAGTCTTTGGCAGATGTGTGGTTGCAGGGAAATCATGGACATATTGTTCCATTTGTACACAGCCACAAACCTGGAACTGATTGTCCACAATTTCACTGCAATCACAGATCTTTCGTAGATTTATCGCTGTGTGTGACAGGGCCTTTAGTCAAAATCCTTCTAGGAAAGTGTCTTGTGGACAGATGAGACCAAGATGGAGCTTTTTAGTAAATTACGTCATTCTATTGTTTACCAAAAATAGAATAAGACCTACAAAGAAAAGAACACACTACCTACACTCAAAGATGCTTTGGGGTTGTTTGTGGTGCCTCTGACACTGGATTCCTTTATTGTGTGCAAGGTATTATGAAATCTGAAGATTACCAACGGATTTTGGGTTGCAATCTAGTGCCCAGTGTCAGAAAGCTGGATTTGCGTCCTAGGTCATGGCTCTTCCAGCAGGGCAATAACCCCAAACTTTCTTTTAGAACAGACCTGGGCAAGGGGCGGCCCGCGGGCCACATCCGGCCCGCCTGCTCTCTGTGACCGGCCCGCCCGTCTTCAGCCGGAGCAGTGGAGCCGGGCTGCAGCGTGCCGAGCAGGGAGAGATCCTGTGCAGGTCCGCACAGTCAGTGCAGGAGAAGAAGCAGCACAGCAGACAGAATAATTCATCCTGCACTGTAGGACCTGCGATGATGTCACGCCCATGTGACTGTGTGGGAGGAGACACAGGATGCCGGGCAGAAAGCAAGATACTGAATCCTGAAGGAGATGTGGACACATGATGACTGGTAATAAGAAAAGAGGGGACATGAGGGGGAGGGGGGCTGCAGGGTGAGTGCATATGAGGGCTGCAGACTGACAGAAGGATGTGAATGGGTGCAGAGTGTTTGAGAGGGGTAAGTTGGGGTACAGGCAGGGTGAGATATGTGGGCAGGGTGTGTGACATATGGGGGTGTAGTGTGTGTGATATGGGGGTGCAGGCTGTATGGGAAGCAGGGTGTGTGACATATGGGGGTGTAGTATATTACAGGTGTGCTATATGGAGGTGTATATAGTGGTGTAGTATATGGGGTGTAGTGATGTAGTATATTACAGGTGTGCTATATGGAGGTGTATATTACAGGTGTGCTATATGGAGGTGTAGTATATTACAGGTGTGCTATATGGAGGTGTAGTATATTACAGGTGTGCTATATGGAGGTGTATATTACAGGTGTGCTATATGGAGGTGTATATAGTGGTGTAGTATATGGGGTGTAGTGATGTAGTATATTACAGGTGTGCTATATGGAGGTGTATATTACAGGTGTGCTATATGGAGGTGTAGTATATTACAGGTGTGCTATATGGAGGTGTATATTACAGGTGTGCTATATGGAGGTGTAGTATATTACAGGTGTGCTATATGGAGGTGTATATTACAGGTGTGCTATATGGAGGTGTAGTATATTACAGGTGTGCTATATGGAGGTGTATATTACAGGTGTGCTATATGGAGGTGTAGTATATGGGGTGTAGTGATGTAGTATATTACAGGTGTATATAGGGGTGTAGTGATGTAGTATATTACAGGTGTATATAGGGGTGTAGTGATGTAGTATATTACAGGTGTATATAGGGGTGTAGTGATGTAGTATATTACAGGTGTATATAGGGGTGTAGTGATGTAGTATATTACAGGTGTATATAGGGGTGTAGTGATGTAGTATATTACAGGTGTATATAGGGGTGTAGTGATGTAGTATATTACAGGTGTGCTATATGGAGTTGTAGTATATTACAGGTGTGCTATATGGAGTTGTAGTATATTACAGGTGTATATAGGGGTGTAGTGATGTAGTATATTACAGGTGTGCTATATGGAGGTGTAGTATATTACAGGTGTGCTATATGGAGGTGTATATAGTGGTGTAGTATATGGGGTGTAGTGATGTAGTATATTACAGGTGTGCTATATGGAGGTGTATATTACAGGTGTGCTATATGGAGGTGTAGTATATTACAGGTGTATATAGGGGTGTAGTGATGTAGTATATTACAGGTGTATATAGGGGTGTAGTGATGTAGTATATTACAGGTGTATATAGGGGTGTAGTGATGTAGTATATTACAGGTGTATATAGGGGTGTAGTGATGTAGTATATTACAGGTGTATATAGGGGTGTAGTGATGTAGTATTTTACAGGTGTATATAGGGGTGTAGTGATGTAGTATATTACAGGTGTGCTATATGGAGTTGTAGTATATTACAGGTGTGCTATATGGAGTTGTAGTATATTACAGGTGTGCTATATGGAGTTGTAGTATATTACAGGTGTGCTATATGGAGTTGTAGTATATTACAGGTGTGCTATATGGAGTTGTAGTATATTACAGGTGTGCTATATGGAGTTGTAGTATATTACAGGTGTGCTATATGGAGTTGTAGTATATTACAGGTGTGCTATATGGAGTTGTAGTATATTACAGGTGTAGTATATGGGGTGTAGTGATGTAGTATATTACAGGTGTAGTATATAGGGGTGTAATGATGTAGTATATCGGAGGTGTATTATATAGTGGTGTAGTATAATACAAATGTATATGGGGGTGTAGTATATTACAGGTATATGGGGGGTGTAGTATAATACAGGTATAGTATATAGGGGTGTAGTTTATTACAGGTGTAGTATATGGAGGGGGTGTAGTGATGTAGTATATTGGGTAGAACTGAGTTAATTATATTAGTCCGGCCCTCTAAACCAATCCCAATTTCTCATGCGGCCCCATGGGAAAATTAATTGCCCACCCCTGTTTTAGAAGCACCAAGAAATGGATGGTAATAAATCACTGGAGAGTTCTGAAATGGCAGCAATGAGTCCGGACCTAAATCCAGTTTAACATCTGTGGAAAGATCTTAAAATTGCTGTTGGGAGAAACCTCTCTTCAAATATGAGAGACCTTGGAGCAGTTTGCAATAGAAGTATGGTTGCAAATTCCAGTTCAGAGGTGTAAGAAGCTTGCTGATCGATATAGGAAACAATTGATTGCAGTTATTTATGCCAAATGTTGTGCAACCAAATATTAAGTTGAGGGTGTTAATAATTTTGTCCGGCCCTTTTTGGGGTTGTGTGAAAGTATGCTTAATTTGACTTTTTTCCTGTGGGGTTTTTTTTGTGCTGTTCCAATACACATAAATGAAATAAACATGTCTATGACAAAACATGTGTAACTGCAATAATTTTCTGGGAGAAATACTTCATTTTCTGGAACAATTTGAAGGCTGCCTATACTTTCGGCCATGACCGTATGGGACATTGGTGTACTCATGAAACTGCACAACAAATTGTACATTCCATTTTCTCCTTTTATCCTTGTTTAAATAAAAAATGTGAGTTTAATGCAGCACTTTTTTTTATTTTCACAGCTTAACGTTATAAAATTCTGTTAATCACCTGTGTGTTCAATTTGCTTACCAGACCTCTAAATTGTTTGAGTGCTGTAGTTGTGCAGGGTTTCCACTGTTTAGGCACTTCGGGGGCTCTGTAGAAGCAATATGGTGTCCGCTATCTGTTATAGCCTAGTTTGCCCTCCAATAATGGCACTCCTCCCTTCCGTGCCCTGCCTTGCGCCTGAACAGTAGTTTTCCACCACATATGGGATATCGTTGTGCTCAGGAGGAGTTGCCAAATATATTTTGCAATCCAATGTTTCCTGTTACTATTGTAAAAATTAAAAAATTGGGGCTTAAGCAACATTGTTATACCTGGGAAGCATAAAGGGTTAATAAACCTCTGGGATAAGGTTTTAAGCACTTTCAGGGGTGTAATTTTTAAAATGGTGTCACTTCTGGTTTTGGGTATTTTCTGCCACATAGGCCCCTTAATGTTACGTTAAATGTGATGAGGTCCCTAAAAAAAGTTTGGTTTTGTAAATTTTGTTGGAGAAATGAAAAGTTGCTGAAACTTTTAACCCTTCTAACTTCGTAACGAAAAAGAAAATGTTGCAAAAATGATTCAGAAGTAGAGTGGACATGTGGGAAATATTAACTATTTTGTGTGATATAACTATTTGGTTTAAGGGCATAAAAATTCAAAGTATCAAAAAAAAAAAAGCGAAAATTTCAAATTTTGGTTATTTTTTTTATTTTTTCATAAATGAATGCAAATCATATTGACTGAAATTTACCACTAACATGAAACACAACATGTCACGAAATAATTCTCTGAATCACTTGAATATGTTGAAGTGTTCCAGAATTATTACATTGTTAGGAAAAATACCAGTAAAGGAACAATGCTTCTCTTTATTTGTGGCAAATTTTTATATAGACCAAAAATTATTGTAGTGGTAAGTAAAGGCGGGATTGAATTATTCTAGACCCTCTAGCTATAAATTATATATTACAAAGGGTTAAAACATTTTTAAAGAAATTGCCTTTTTCTGTTCCTTTTTCCACTGTCTTGTCTTAGCATTTGCAGGTTTGTTTCCATTCTACCTAGTAGACAATCTCTATTATTATTTCCAGCCACTGTCTGCTGCTGCTTTCCTATCAATATGAGCTGTAACAAACATCCGTAACATGTTCCTTGTAACAGAATAGATTAAGCTTACAGTGGTTGGAAAAAAAGCATCAAAACCTGGTTTGATGTAACGTATAGGCTGCATGCTTTTCATTCCAGCTGCCTAGCCTTTAGATGCATCCAATTTACACCCTGTTATAGGTCAGCGAACACAGATACAGAAAGAGCATAGGAAAGTAAGTGTCCAACACCAGCTGAGACCATTGCTGATCTGTAACATTGTCCAGCTGATGGGGATGAGAATTCTCATCAGTAGCGGTTAGACGAAAATAATTGTATGATGGCTGGATGGATAGTCTGACAGGCTAGGAAGAATGACAGACTGATTGATTATGTAGAATGATAGCCTGATTATGAAGAATGATACACTGATAGAATATGATAAGTAGCTGCTATAGCGAGATAGATATTATGGATGGAAACTTTAGATAGCTAACTGGATGGATGGATAGATAGATGCGTAAGTGATTAGATAGGTGAGTGATAGATAGATATAGATAGGGAAGTGATAGATACTGTAGATAGATTCTATAATTAGATAACTAGGTGGATAGCTATATGAATGTTTGTATGGATTGATGAATTCTGTTGTGATGTCTCGGATTTGATCCGGCTGTGTTGTGGTCAGTTTCCCTTTCCACTTGACCACAGGCAGGTTTATTCACTGTCTGTCCAGATTCTGAAAAATTTGTCTCTAGTTTTACACGTTTTGTACTCATTGCCTTTCTGTTAAGTGTTTTCTATTATGTATTTGATCCTCCCTGTCCCTCAGCAGGTGTAACCATATAAAGCCTCCCTGGGCTTCCATTCCCCACTGTTAATATTTTTCAAGTGAACTCTGCTTGGAACTACAGCCTTCTGGTTGGTGTTTCTCACTTGTTGTTGTTGTTGTTGTTTTTAGTTTGCCTTATTTTACGCTGCACATTCCCCTGGTTTCTTATCCCCTTCATAACCGATGATGTACTGGTATGTCATCGGTCGTGTCGCGCTGTAGTGAACCGGCGGTAACCCCAGCACATGTCTGCTGATTCCAACAGCAGACATGTGCGGCTATCAGGTGCAGGTGTATCGTGGATCCACCCGTGCCTGCTTGCCACTTAGATTGTGCTGTCAAAATGTGACAGTGAGATTTAAATGGCTGCAGCGGGGATTGCACCTTTCCTTGCCGCCATTGGAGGCCCCGTGACGTGATCACGTGGAGCTGATGGTTGTTATTATAACTCAGGGTCATGTGATGACCCCTGATATGACCATGACGTACTTCCTGTAAGAGTCGACAAAGTGGCAGCTCTTAAATGAGCAGTGCATTTTTGCTGTGCAGCTCTGATCAACAGAAATGCACAGGCGATCAGACTGCTGATCCATAAAGTCCTCTAGGGGGACTAGTCAAATAAAAAAATATGAAAAAAATAAAGAAAACCTAAAAGTTCAAATCACCCCCCATTCGCTCCATTGAAAATAAAACTGATACAAAATATACACATACATTGAGAAATGCCCGATCTATCAAAATCAAATTGGCAAGGCGCGAAAAAAATTCCAAACCCCAAAATTACGTTTTGGTCGCTGCAAAAAATGTAAAAAATGCAATAACAGCTGATCAAAACATAGTATCCGCACAAAAATGGTATAATTAAAAAGGTTAACTCAAGATGCAAAAGAATAACCTGTCACCGAGCCCTAGATCCAGAAAATTAAGAACGCTACGGGTCTCAGAAAATGACGCCAAAAGTGCTACTCTTTTTTTGGACAAACTTCCAAATTATTTTTAACCCCTTAGATAAAAGTTAGAATATACATGTTTGTATCTACAAACTTGTACCGACGAGAGGCATCATACAGACACATCAGTTTTACCACATAGTGAATAAAATAGCACTTTTTTTGCAATTTCACTACATTTGGAATTTTTTTTTCCCATTTTCCAGTACACTATAGGGTAAAACTAATGGTTTCATTCAAAAGTACAACTCGGCCCGCAAAATATAAGGCCTCGTATGGCAAGATTGATGGAAAAATTAAAAAGTTCTCAGAAAAATGGGCCCAAAAAACGGAAAATCGCCATGAGGTGAAGGGGTTAAGGAGGTACGTGGAACCCTCGATGGCCGCTTAGAGAGCTATTGACCCAAGTGGTCATCTGAGTTTTCTGGTTAGGATTCTCTCAGTCTGTGCATGGGTCTTTAATGACTGCGCAGCTGGGATCATTAGTCTGTACAAGAGCTGGGTGGGTTAGGTGCAGTAGTTAAGGTAAAACTCTGTTTTTTCATTACTCACCACGTGTGCACTTTTATGTGCATAACAACTGTAGAGAGATAGTGCAGAATGATAACTATGTAGATAGAGAGATATGTGATAGATACTATAGATAGTCGGATAGTTAGATAGATGGATAAATACTGTAGATAAATAACTAGATGGATACATATATCGATGGATACTGTAGATACATAACTAGATTGATACTGTAGATAGCTATTCTAGAAAACTAGGTGAGCAGGTAGCTAGATGGATATATGGATGGATAAATACTGTAGATAGATAGATATTAGTTGGATATATAGACAAATAAATTAAATTATGTGTAATAATTAGAAATGACAGAGTAAACCCGTATTGAACACTTGCAGAAAAAGGTGCAAAAAAACCATGAAAAGTCATTACACCAGCTGAAATCTACCAGTAATTAGAAAATAATCCTAACACTAAGAGAAAAATTATATCAGCTGATTTGAGTGATGGCCTATAAAAAGGTGCCTCATTACGAAGGTGCCACACAAGAAACATCTCATGATAGTTAAAACCAGTGAGGTATCTCAAGACCTTCACAAGCTTATTTTGGAAAATATACTAATGACATTGGTTACTGAATTCTAAACTATTGAAGGTTTAAGTGAGTACTGTTGGGGTCATAACCCGGAAGTGGAAAGAACATAATTTCATCATAAACCGGCAGCCATGACCAGTACTCCCCACAAGATCTCAGACAAAGGAGTGAAAAGAATTATCAGAAGAGTTGTCCAAGAGCCAAGGAGTCCTCACATAGCTACCTACATACAGGATGAGCTTTCACACAGCCCCCTATATACTATATTAGGCCACAAACCTGCACCCTTTATACAGTATGAGCCCCCACATAGCCCCCTACAAACAGTATAAGCCCCCATGCAGTCTGCTACTTAAAGTTACATTTAGCCCCTAAATGTAACTTATGAGACCCCAATTATCCTTTCTATATACAGTATTGGGCCCCACATAGCCCCTTTTATATACAGTGTAAGCCCCCACATAGCCCTTCTATATACATCGTGAGCCCCCACATAGCCACTCTGTAGAGTATGAGCCCCCACATAGCCATTCTGTATACAGTATGAGCCCCCACTTATCCCCTATTTCTAACATATGAGACCCCCAAATTGCCTTTCTATATACAGTATTAGCCGCACATAGCCTCGTA
This sequence comes from Anomaloglossus baeobatrachus, assembly GCF_048569485.1. Classification (NCBI taxonomy): domain Eukaryota; kingdom Metazoa; phylum Chordata; class Amphibia; order Anura; family Aromobatidae; genus Anomaloglossus; species Anomaloglossus baeobatrachus. The sequence continues at coordinate 280,314,172 of NC_134353.1, read as the reverse complement.
ATGTACAGTGCGAGCCCCCACATAGCCCTTCTGTATACAGTGTGAGCCCCCACATAGCCTCCTATATACAGTAGGAGCCTAGGAGCCCCAACAGTCTACAAAATACAGAATGAGCCCACACATAGCCTCATAAATACAATATAAGCCCTCATAGCTTCCTAAATACAGCATGAGCCCTCACATAGCCTCATATATATATATATATATATATATATATATATAAAATGAGCACCACCTAGCCTCCTATATACATTATGGGCTCACACAGCTTTCTAAATACAGTATGAGCCCCCAAATAACTTCCTACCACATTGAGCCCCATATAGCCTCCTATATAGATTGAGACCCACGTAGCCTCCTATGTACAATATGAGACTCTACATTCAATCCTATATACATTGAGATCCACATAGCATCCCATATACACTGAGCCCCCATGTAGCCTTCTATATACTTTATAAGCTGCTGCATTGCTTCATATACGTGGAATGAGCTTTACATAACCTCCTATATACTTTGAGCCCCTGCATAGCCTCTTATTTACATTTCTGAACCCTCACATCTCGTCCTATCTACATTTCTGAGCCTCCACATAGCCCCCTATATAAATTATGAGCCCCCACACAGCCTCCTAAATAAATGTACACATCTCATACATATAAAGAAAACACCTCGCTGCCGTTGTTCCAGCACTTTGCTCCAACCTCTCCTATTGCATCTGGTTTGCCTCCTGCTGATTAGTGGCACTATCCTACACCAGTGTGTTCACCACTGTCTGCATCCTGAAGATGCAAATAGTGGTGGCAGCGGGCGGTGAGCAGCATCAGTTACAGAGTGCATGTTGCTGCTCGTGGGTCACCATTTTCGGCCCTTCCACTGTCTCGATCCACAGACCTTAATGGAACAGCCAGAGGGCCAGATATGGCCCACAAGCCGCGCTTTCTCCAGCCCTGCTGTAGATACATAATCTAAATAGATAACTAGGATGGACGGACGGACGGACGGACGGACGGACAGCTAATTGCATGTAGCTGGGTGGATAGATAGCTAATGTAGATTGACGTTGATAAATACTAGAAATGATAGATATTGAATGGATGGATGATTACATAGATAGACAGCTGGCTTGAGGAAGTTTCAGTATTGTGTTTGGATTCGAAATGTCACTATTGGTGAGAGTCTGTTTCTTTTTTCCTCAGAATTACATTTTTCCTCCTTGGGCAGTAGTCCTGGGGTGTGCAGTTCTATCTCTATAGATAAATACATACTTCTGCAAAAAATGGAGCATGAAGGAGGAATATATGTGAAGATGATTTTTTTTTTTGGGACCAGGAGGCTTTTCATCCATTGCTGTCTGAAATTGTTTCATTTTTTTAATTGTTCTTATTGTTTTATCTTATGGATGGACAGATAGTTGGATAGTTTTATATTTATATATATATATATATATATATATATTGTAAGGATGCAACCGGCAATGTGGCAGATGGCCAGTATGTGTCACAGATGTGGAAATCCTCTGCGATCTGAACCTGGAATGTTTCTCTGGAACTTGTAGTTCCATGAGGATTGTTGTAGACATTCAGGGCTGGTTCATGGGATGGTCAGAAGTGATGGGCGGGACTGACCATCCACATACCTCCCATACGTAGGTGTGTCTCATGGGATTTAATGGAGTTGTCGTTTGTCACATGGTCTCTGTGTGCTGGTGGGAGCCACCTTGGTTGGAGCACATGTGCAGGAGATCCTATGTATACAGAGCTAGTGAGGGCTCTGAAATGTCAGGGAGCTGCAGAATCCACTGAGGCTGTGAGGAATTGGAACGTGTACAAGGGCCGGGATGTTGAGCCCAGTGTGAGAGTATCCCTGGACTGGATGGAGGCAGACTGACAGCCTGCAAACCTACTGGCAGGTAACACCCCACAAAGGTGGACTTTACTGGCTGATGCCAGAGAATGAACTGTATGAATAATCAGCAGTTTAAACAGACAGTGAGACATTGTCCTGCGGGAAAGTGGCTGTGGCCCATTACACTGTGTGGTTTATGAGGATGTGAATAAATCACCGAGATTCTTTAAGTGACAAAGTGCTTGTGTGTGTCTTGATCCCGCTGCCAGACATGTGCCCCAAGACGTTCAGGGCCCAGGTCGTCACATTATGGTGCAGAATGCGGGCATATGGCCTAGTTGCTAGGGGCAATGCAGCCTGGTTGCTAAGGGCAACGGCCTAAGACATATTCCTGTGGATATGGACTGCTTGCTGTGGATCGGCGGGTCCACGAAAATTTTTTGAAGAGGTTTGCGGTGGATCGGCGGGTCCACGAAAATTGACGGCGCATCCAAGCGGCTTGCGGTGGATCGGCGGGTCCACGAAGTTCTGGTAAAGCTGTGTGACTATGAGTGGAGCAGCAAGCCTGGACGTTATGGACGAGCTGTACCAGTTCCTTGTGCGTGGACAGCAGGAGCTGTCAGTGCGCAGGGATGTGGCAGCAGTGGACCAGTTTGTGAGTTCCCTTCTGGGGCCAGTACGGGCACAGAGTACCCAGGGAGATAAAGGGGAACGGTGTGAACTGGGATCTAAGGACACTGCAAGGAAGCCACAGAAAGCCCAGAAGGGGGTGGAGTCTCAGAAAGGGGTGGTTGCCCATAAGGGGATGGAGTCCCATAAAGGGGTGGTTGCCCAGAAGGGGATGGAGTCCCATAAAGGGGTGGTTGCCCAGAAGGGGATGGAGTCCCATAAAGGGGTGGTTGCCCAGAAGGGGATGGAGTCCCATAAAGGGGTGGTTGCCCAGAAGGGGATGGAGTCCCATAAAGGAGTGGTTGCCCAGAAGGGGATGGAGTCCCATAAAGGGGTGGTTGCCCAGAAGGGGATGGAGTCCCATAAAGGGGTGGTTACCCATAAGGGGATGGAGTCCCATAAAATGGTGGATGCCCAAACGGGGGAGGAGTCCCAGAAAGCGGTGGTCCCCCAAAATGGTGCAGAGCATCCCAAATCCAAGGGTGAAGTGGCGCAGATGGACTTTAGCCAGGGAAAACAGTGTTCATGCTACAAGTGTCCGGTTTGCAGTATAGACCACCCATCCGACGAGAAGCCACGTCTGTGTTCCGTGGAAGTGGATGGGGAATCTGTAACAGGAGTCGTAGACTCAAGGAGCTTGGTGACCCTGGTGAGGGCCACCTCTGATGTCCACTTGATTCCAGGAAGGAAGATCCACGCCGGCTGCACCCACAATAATGAGACAGAATACCCGGTATCCAGCGTGGTCATTAAGACAGCCAGGGACAGTGGTTCTCATGATGTTTGTGTAGTCTCAGATTTACTGCACCCAATTATTATAGGTTGGGACTCTAAATTATTTGTGCACTTGTGGAAGCAGGGGGACGTATCCGGTTGCTTGTGTAAGAGCCGGAACAGCCCAAAGGAAACCCCACCACATTGGGAGGTGAAAAGGGGTCCTTGTTGGGGAGTTATGTGTGGTAAGGAGGAGATAGCACCTCCTAAAATTGACTGTCCTAAGTTAGGGGTGACCAAAGAAAATGATGGACGGACTCAACTTAGTGACATAAGGACTAAGGGAATAACCAATGGTGTGACCGTTAAAAACTGGGTAGCTCCAGAAAGGGAGGCAGATATCTGGTTAAGTGGGGACATGATAGTCCAGGACGTCAGGGGGAGTGACGATGACTCCAGATTGGACACTGACTCTTATAAAAGGACAAGAGACTGCAGTGAGGTACAGACAATTGAGAAGGGTAAAACCTCCTCCAGACGCCGGCGACGTAATAAGCGCCGAAAGGTAGTGCAAGGTATACCATCTGAGGGTGCAGAGAAAGTGAAGTACCTGGTCGAGGAAAACACGTTGCCAGTAGCAACTGCTAAAGTAGTCAGACAGCGATATCCTACACAAGAAAGATAAATCAGAAACTGAACTGACACATTGTAACGACAGACATCAGCAGGGTGACATGTCAAAAAATGAGCCAACCAAAGCAGTAATGGTGGTGTCTCCTATAGATTCCAAGCATGAAGCAGAAGGTCTGTCGGACGAGAGCGCTGTAGGAGGTGAAATCCTAGAGGGTAATACAGGACAAGGAATCCTGGAGAGTGTTGGTGAAGTACAAATCCATAGAGGTCATGGTGAGCTGACCGGTAAATTACCCAGTGTTGGGGTGATGAAGGGTGAAAATGGTGCCAAAGTTCTAAGAGGAACAGAGTACCACGCTGAAGGGTGTGACACCCTGGCAGGAAAAAAGAAGACTGAAGGTTACACTGCAGAGACCCGCAAGGAAGTTGACGGTAATGCAGTGAAGACCCAAGAGACAGCTGGTGCTGTAGAAGTGAAAAAAGCCTCTGAGGAGGTGAAGTCTGGACCAGAGGTCTCATCAGGAACTGAGAGCCTGAGTGACCTGCCTGGTAAGATCAAGATGGAAGACATAGAGATTGGCTTGGTTAAGAAGAGTAGCAAACCCAAGGGCTCTGAGGCTGGAGCTGAACCGAAGGAGTGTGTAACTCAAGAGGTGGAGCTGTTGATGAGAGAAAAAGATAGATGCAAGAGACCAAAGGAATGGTCTAATATCCTTGAAGGTAAAGAAACCTGTCCATTCTTTAAGTGCATGGTAGATGTGCCCGAAGACCTAAGAGAAGTCTGTGCCCATAAGTCAATGCATGAGAAGTTTAAGAAGGCCATAGGGGCCTGTGAAGTGTACTTTGCCCCAGAGACTTGTCGGTTGGTGGTGTGCTCTGCAAGTAATGTCACAAAGAAGCGGGTGGCTATCCTGAGTGACATGCACCTGCAGTGTCTTCGTACGAAATGGCTCATCTCGGCACAGATGGAAGAAGACACCAGACGCTTGGAGTGTATGAAGCAGCTCACTGCAGAATTTCAGGAAGTTGTGGTGGTGAAGAAACCATTAATTGGGCTCGCATTAAGAGCGCTGAGAAGTAACATTCAGCAAGCCAGGAAGGTTCCAGGTATTACAGCTGTTGAATTAGAAGAACACAGTGGAACATTCCAAATCTATGGGAAAACTGAAGAAGCAGTGAAAACAGCTCGAAAGCTGTTGGATTTTGTGCTAGAGGTCACACAAGTGCCCAGAGAACTTGTCAAGAAACTGATTGGCAGAAATGGAAGAGTCATGCAGGAGATGGTTGATACGTCCGGTGTGACGAGAGTAAGACTTGAGGTTCATCATAAAGCCAGGTTATCCTGTGAAGTTAGTATGGTTCCATGTGTCATGGTAGGAACAAAGGAGTGTGTTGAAAACGTACAAGTTCTCCTAGAATACCGCCTGGGATACCTGGAAGAACTAAAGCAAATGGATCTTGAAAGACAGAAGATTGCAGAGAAACTTTGTCAAGTTAGTGTGAGGTCGCGACCGCTTTCGGGCCAGGGCCCAGAGAAGAAGTGTAGTCCACCTGATGAATGTGCTGCCTTGACTGGCAAGGGAAGTAGGTCCTGTAGGGAAGGGAGCCTAGGTCATGGAAGACCTACTTATACATCAGGCTATGGCACAGACTCTGAAGGGTCCAAGCCCTCGAAGACAAAATCTAAAAGAAAAGATGGAGGGAGTGACTGTTCCATAGCCAAAAGTGGTGGTGGGAAAAGGCGGAGATGGAAAGGTGACCTGAGACATCATGAGAGAAGAGGCCATAGTAGATTGGCAAACAGAGAGCGCGCAGGGTCTAGTTATGGGAGATCTCCTGTCAGCTCGGTGGTGAGGTACCTGGACAATAGCCCCTCTAGTGGACTGGATAGCGCAGAGTCAGGACGCACGGTAGTGTCGACTAAAGGACTGTCTCGCTACCACACTGACCGTTGGAGACATTTATGGAACGATATGTCGGACCGGCGGACGTGTCTGAGAAGAGGCTTCACTGAGGAGGGTTTGGTGACAGTGGCAGATGGTATGTCAGGAGCAGAAACTCAAAGTTGTCATAGTGGGCCCATTCGACTGGTAGGGTATGGTTTCCCTAATGCCCTGTCTCAGGGTCCCTGTAGGTTGTCGAGTGTTCCACCCTACAGGTTGGAACAGAGGGGGGGGATATGTAAGGATGCAACCGGCAATGTGGCAGATGGCCGGTATGTGTCACAGATGTGGAAATCCTCTGCGATCTGAACCTGGAATGTTTCTCTGGAACTTGTAGTTCCATGAGGATTGTTGTACACATTCAGGGCTGGGTTCATGGGATGGTCAGAAGTGATGGGCGGGACTGACCATCCACATACCTCCCATACGTAGGTGTGTCTCATGGGATTTAATGGAGTTGTCGTTTGTCACATGGTCTCTGTGTGCTGGTGGGAGCCACCTTGGTTGGAGCACATGTGCAGGAGATCCTATGCATACAGAGCTAGTGAGGGCTCTGAAATGTCAGGGAGCTGCAGAATCCACTGAGGCTGTGAGGAATTGGAACGTGTACAAGGGCCGGGATGTTGAGCCCAGTGTGAGAGTCTCCCTGGACTGGATGGAGGCAGACTGACAGCCTGCAAACCTACTGGCAGGTAACACCCCACAAAGGTGGACTTTACTGGCTGATGCCAGAGAATGAACTGTATGAACAATCAGCAGTTTAAACAGACAGTGAGACATTGTCCTGCGGGAAAGTGGCTGTGGCCCATTACACTGTGTGGTTTATGAGGATGTGAATAAATCACCGAGATTCTTTAAGTGACAAAGTGCTTGTGTGTGTCTTGATCCCGCTGCCAGACGTGTGCCCCAAGACGTTCAGGGCCCAGGTCGTCACAATATATATATATATATATATATATATATATATATATATATATATATATATATATATATATATATATATATATATATATATATATATATATATGCCTGTATGCCAGTTCCATGGACTAAACACACGTAAGGCCTCCTTCACACGCCAAAGCCAGGAGGGAAAAACTATAATTGAAAGATTGATACCTGTTCTGGGTTATGGAGACACTCCTAGTTTTGGCATACATACACTGATGAAATACTGATCAAAATTACTGATGTATGAATAGGGCCTTAATGGTGCCCCTCTCGCCATCTTCTGTACCTCCATGCTATTACAAATCACATTATAACACGCATTCTAAGGTTGAGGCCACACGGGGATTAGTGAGACTCCTTGCATGACACTCTGCACATGCTCGCAGCACAGCGGGAGCAGAGTGTCATGCGACTGTGGTCCGATCGTATGATCAGACCACAGTTGCGGAGGTGAGGGCTGGCGCTGCGGAGGGGAGGGAGGGATTCTCCATATCTCCTCCGTTGCTGGCTGATGCAAGAATCACACTGCAGTCGCGGTACACCGGTGTAATGCGAGTGCAATGCGAGTGCAAATGTTTCTCTCACCCCATAGACTTGAATGGGTGCGAGTGAATCAGGATCGCATTCCACCCGCCGCATGCTGCAACTGTTTTCCCGCTCCGATTAGGGCTGAGAAAATTGCTCATGGGAGCTGCCCCATAGAGTAATATTGGTCCTAGTGGAATGCGTTTATTTTATCGCACTCCACTCGCTCTGTATTACTCTCCGTTGTGCTGACCCTAAAAAAACCTGTTCTGCACTATCATTTCTCATTTTAGCACCAGCTGTAAAACAAATCGCACACCCTTTAAATGCCAGTGCGGAACTTTTATTCAGAGTGCCTAGAAGAATTTTATTTTGTGGTATCTGTCAGGATTGTGCTCGAGACATTTGGAGAAAAATATTTTGAAAGTGCTGATTCCATCCTTGGCTGCTAGAGGGCACTGTGGGACAGTGTAAGCCGCCTCCAGGTCTGGTTTTGTAGTGTAGAAAATAAAAAAGGGAATCTTTTTAAAGAGACCTTGCTCACATTTTCTATATTTAAGAATTTTACAGCATTTATCCTGCTCTAAATTGTAAACATTTTTTGCGTTCCATGGTATTATAGCATAGCTTAGGCTACCAGCCTTTTACGTTTTTGAGGCATATCATTTATTTAATAATTTTATATATATAGTGTCGACATATTCCACAGCACTTTATAGCCATATTGTGGAGAAATTTCTTAGTAGAACCAAATTGGCATCCTGAATAGCAATCAAATCAAGAGACTGGTAAATGAGACACCAGTATAAAGAGGCACAGGCCTATTAGGCCTAAGCCACACGGCGAGAAAAACAGTGCGAGTGGAGTGCGATAAAACATCGCATTCCCCTCGGACCAATTCTAGCCTGTGTGTCAGCACACGAGCGATTATTTTCTCAGCCCTAATCGGACCGAGAAAACAATCGCAGCATGCTGCGATTGTAAGCTGAGACTCTTTCTCTCGCACCCATTCAAGTGAATGGGGCGAGAGAAAAATCGTACTGCACTCGCGGTACACCGGTGTACTGCCAGTGCAGTGCGAGAATGGCAATAGCTGACTACGCAGGAGAGAGGGAGAGAAATCCCGCCCGCCCCCCGCAGTTGAGGTCTGCTCGCACGAACGGACCTCAGTTGCAAGGACACACGCATGACACTCGGTTCTGCTGTACTGCCAGCACGAGCCGAGTGTCATGCAAGTGGATCGCAGTAGTCCCCGTGTGGCCCCAGCCTTACTGCCGTTCTCTGGCACCTGCTCTGCCAAGAGGGAAAGGGAGACGTGTGAGTGCCAATGCCAAACCATGCTCAAACTAATGGTAAATCATGGACACTGTGACGAAATCCTGACCAGCCCTATTATAAATTATAACCTGCCATCATGTGACAGATTTGCCATCAAAGGCACTGGTGAACCTAGCCTTACAGAAATGAGTGTCATCATGAAAATACAACCATTGAACAGTTACACCTATAAGAAATGTTCTACCAATCATCTGTTATTCTGATACTGTGGTATGGAGCAAAGTGACAGCTAGACGTATTACTGGAGATAACATAGGACCCACTATGGCGCTGATCCTTGTTTATGAAGTTGGCTCTGGATAACGAATGTTATCTACTTAGGGATCTGTATTTTCACATAGCTTCCAGGTTGGTTATTAACAGAATGGGAGAGCTTGCTCATTTTAATATCTGGTGGAAACAATTTGAAAATGCATGACAGAACAGCTGTATAATTATTTAAAGTAAGTACACCAGCCTCATCAGGTCTTACAGATTTATTTAAATGGAATATGTTACCAGATTTATACTTCCCAATCTAAAGGTGGTTTCAAGTAGGGACCCAGATCCCAATTTCTGTTTCACTTACTATACTTCTTGCTGTAGTTTTGATCAAATCAATGTTTTTTTCTGCTACAGCTATGCTAGTCTTCTCAATAATGAGCTCTGTGTATAGGCAGAAAGTTGCCAATCATTGTCTGTAAATATACAGATCGAGGAGATGGCACAGGCTTCTCACTAATAAAACACTGCATGATCTACTGCAGCTCTGCTAGTGCTCTCAAAGGGGACTTGTAAGTTCCCCAGATGCTGTTAATCTGCAGATTAAAAGTCTTACAATGCTGCCCTGATGCCTTACTGAAAGCGCAGCAACCAGGAGAAAATTAACTTTATTTCTCCTGTGAGCCACCTGCTTTCAGTCATAGAGGTGTATCTGGAGAGATGCACAACTTGTAATATGATTCATTTTAATTCCCTTTAATACTGTACTCTAAGGCCTTGTGCGCACTAGGCGTTTTTGCCGCGTTTTTAGCGGCGTTTTTACCGCGTTTTTGTGCTGAAAACGCAGTGACATTGCTTCCCCAGCAATGTCAATGGGTTTTCAGAAGTGCTGTCCTCACACAGCGTTTTTTTTTAGCTGCGTTTTTGTGGTGACCACAAAAACGCAGCATGTCAATTATTTCTGCGTTTTCCACTGCGTTTTTCACTCATTGAATTCAATGAGATGTTAAAAACGCAATGAAAAACGCATATAGCCGCGTTTCTATGACTAAAAACGCAGCTATAAACGCAAGGGGTGGGCACTACAGTGACGTGTACAGGAAGAGGATTCCTTCTGTTGGTAAACACAGAAGCAGGAATCCTCCCGGTACCGTCACCGCTGCCTCCACCTCCCGTCCTGTGCATGTCAGCTCCGTGCGGCGCCATGTACAGGCAGGAGGTGGAGGCAGCGGCAAAAAACAAAGTGAACAGTAGAAAAAAAAAAATGTCATATACTCACCTGTCTGCAGGGTCCCGATGCCATGCCCGCTCCCATCTCCTCCCGGTCCCGCCGCTCTGGCGGTGTGCAGTCTCCCCGGGGCAGGACCTTGCTTGCAGGACCTGGCGGTGGATCACCTGATGCAGTCACCTGACGCATCAGCTGATCGCGGTGTCGCCGGCTTTTTCGCGCCCGGCCGGCTATCAGCTGATCCTGCCGTCAGGGGACTTCATCAGCTGATTACCGGCAGCGATCGTATAGGATCAGACTCCTGTCCAATCGATCGCTCCAGGAGCTGCCGGTCATCAGCACAGCACATAAGTGAGTATTATTTTTTTTTTTTTTTTGCACTGATGCATCAGCTGATTGTATAATCGGCTTTTATACAATCAGCTGATGTGTGATGGGATTCAGGCACTTGATCCTGACACATCATCTGATCGCTGTGCCTTCCAGCAAACCGATCAGATGATATTGGATCCTGATTGGACGGCGCGGGACCCTGACCCAGGATTACTGCGGAGGGGGGTTTATTTCAATAAAGATGGAGTCACTAATTGTGTTGTGTTTTATTTCTAATAAAAATATTTTTCTGTGTGTTGTGTTTTTTTTTTATCATTACTAGAAATTCATGGTGGCCATGTCTAATATTGGCGTGACACCATGAATTTCGGGCTTAGGGCTAGCTGATAATATACAGCTAGCCCTAACTCCATTATTACCTAGCTAGCCACCCGGCATCAGGGCAGCTAGAAGAGTTGGATACAGCGCCAGAAGATGGCGCTTCTATGAAAGCGCCATTTTCTGGGGTGGCTGCGGACTGCAATTCGCAGTGGGGGTGCCCAGAAAGCATGGGCACCCTGCACTGTGGATTCCAATCCCCAGCTGCCTAGTTGTACCCGGCTGGACTCAAAAATTAGGCGAAGCCCACGTAATTTTTTTTTTTAATTATTTCATGAAATAATTAAAAAAAAAAGGGCTTCTCTATATTTTTGGTTCCCAGCCGGGTACAAATAGGCAGCTGGGGGTTGGGGGCAGCCCGTACCTGCCTGCTGTACCCGGCTAGCATACAAAAATATGGCGAAGCCCACGTCATTTTTTTTTTCTTTTTGGGCAAAAAACTGCATACAGTCCTGGATGGAGGATGCTGAGCATTGTAGTTCTGCAGCTGCTGTCTGCTCTCCTGCATACACTAGTGAATGGAGGATGCTGAGACTTGTAGTTCTGCAGCTGCTGTCTGCTCTCCTGCATACACTAGTGAATGGAGGATGCTGAGACTTGTAGTTCTGCAGCTGCTGTCTGCTCTCCTGCATACACTAGTGAATGGAGGATGCTGAGACTTGTAGTTCTGCAGCTGCTGTCTGCTCTCCTGCATACACTAGTGAATGGAGGATGCTGAGACTTGTAGTTCTGCAGCTGCTGTCTGCTCTCCTGCATACACTAGTGAATGGAGGATGCTGAGACTTGTAGTTCTGCAGCTGCTGTCTGCTCTCCTGCATACACTAGTGAATGGAGGATGCTGAGACTTGTAGTTCTGCAGCTGCTGTCTGCTCTCCTGCATACACTAGTGAATGGAGGATGCTGAGACTTGTAGTTCTGCAGCTGCTGTCTGCTCTCCTGCATACACTAGTTCTGCAGCTGTCTGCTCTCCTGCATACAATGAACATTTTGAAGAAGGAAATGACATCAGACCTTTTTTTTTTTTTTTTTCATCAACAATCTTTAATGGCATTGTGCACTGATTAAAAACGCAGTGAGCAAAAACGCAGCAAAAAACGCACCAAATCGCGGCAAAAACGCATGCGTTTCTGCCGCGTTTTTTTTAGCCGCGGGTGCGTTTTTTAGACAAAAACGCACATAAAAACGCAGCGTGAAAAAAACGCCTAGTGCGCACATACCCTAAGGTTCACTATAGCCAGGCAAGATTCTGGCAGCGTCTTGACTTATAAAAGAAGGTTCTCACAGACAAGCTGATCTTATAAAACAGTGCTTTATTCACTAAAAACATAAAAAGGAAAGTGAAGCCTCCTTATCTACTACACATGTATTTTTTTTACTCAATATTATATATATATTTTTTTTTCTTGTACATGAATTAGCTTATTGTTTTCTAACTTAGTCATAGTATATAGTTCAGGACTTCTGTTCTTTTATCCATGAACCCATGAGTGTTCTCCACGACTCTTGTCTGCTGTGTCCTTTGATGATATTCAGCAGGGTGTTTGACCTTAGTTACTCTGTTCATTTACTTAGTGGTTTTGTAGTAGAGCCACCAAGGACTTGAGTCATATCCACTGCACTGATCATTGAACTGTTTCTTCTTCATTGTATAGTTACCTGCTATAGCCAAGGTATGCTTTTTGCATGAAAAAGAGTCAGTTTATCATTTATCATAAAGCAATCATGTTGATGATGGCCTGTTTAGACTGGTAGCTTATTTCTTGTCGTCTCTTACTGCCTCCCATTTATTCACTGATTGGTAGGAAGGGTTTCTTTTGTTGGATATTACATATTTGCTTTTGGGGGGTTTTCAGTAGAGGGTAGATTTAAAATGATCTACCTAAGCTCAGCCAAATGTCAATACCTTATACTTCCATAACAAAAAAAACAACGGTTGGGAGCTCTTAGGCGTTATTTAAATGGACCTATCTACTTCTTTCCATCTATCTCCACCCTTCTCTGGCTCTATAATGTCATAGCTGTCAATCAAAGAAGAGGCGGTGGAGATATAGGGAATATAAGTGAGTGGGAAGGTGCACTTAATTGTTCAGCTACAAGGGTACACCAAGCGCCTGTACTTGGTTTGAACAGTTATTCTGTGCTAACAGAGTCCCTTTAAGAGCATTTCCCCTTTAAAACTTAAGTCATCCCGTGCTACCAGTTTAGAAAAACAAAATAAAGAAAAAAATGAAGCCTAAAATACCCTCTATTAATTATCTATATTGAAAATCACCCAATGAAGTTCCCATATCATATAAGTATGTGTGTGTGTGTGTATATATATATATATATATATATATATATATATATATATATGTGTGTGTGTGTATATATAATATATATATATATATATAAACTGAATCAAATGTTCTCTACCGTAGTAAAGTAACGGCCAACGATAAGGACCAGAAAACAAGTCGAGATATAAGGAAAAAATGGTCTGGGTTAGATGCACTAATAGCACAAATCCAACCCCGACATCAGAAAAGATAGTGGCAGGATTCTCCTCCAAATATACCATTACACATGCAACTAAAAGGGATAATTTAGAAAGTATATTTCTGTCTTATGTGTTGTGCAGTTTAGGCCCCTTTCACACATCAGTTTATTGCCATCAGTCACAATCCATCGAAATGTGCAAAAAACGGATCCAGCGCTGGATCAGTTTTTTTCTCATTGACTTGTATTAGTGACGGATTGCGACAGATGGCCACACGTTACACGTTTTAACCGAGCAAGCTCAGATTGTGTGTAAATTCATTGCTGGTCAGAAAAATAATCTCTCTCTCTCAAGATGGGGTGATATAGGTTTTTTATAGCAAATAACCTGTGGCATAAAAACAGTGGTACGATGAATCCATTTTTTTACAGTGATCCGTCGCATCAGTAACAAAACGGATTTTGACTGATTGGAAAAAACTGATATGTGAAAGGGGCCTTTGTAAAACCTAAAAAATATATTGATCCATTTCTCAGGTGTCTGGGGAAAAAAGATATGACATCACCATTTGTGATACTTTTTTTTTTAAATTTTAGGGGAGAAGTACAATGGTGTCCATATAGATGTCTAGACACCATGCTATTACGTTTTGAGAAATAAGTTCATTTTTTGTTTTATTAGTTTTCACTCTTTAGAGTGACACCTCCATTTGTGGGTACTGTGTAGCATATTTGTGACAATGACATTACTCATCTCTGAAGGGTTGTGTTTCTTCCGAGAACAGATTGTTCCCACATTGATTGCATCTTCATTGTCTTTCAGCTCTACGCTATTCCGTGGTTCCTCACAATGTTCACACGTAAGTCCCGGTTTTTCTATTTTGTTCTTGTGTTCTGTCTTATTGCTTTACGTCACTTTTTTTTTTGTTCTTGTCTACCCGCATTCTTGACATTTGTATTGCATTATGCTTCGGTTTGTCGTGTTTGCTGATCACAGATATTAAATGTCAGCAGTCACCCAGTAGCTGCCAGTTACAGCGCACCCCGTACTGACACAAAGGGGTTAAAAGACTGTAGACAGATGGAAGCGGATATGTCATTGAAACTGAGAGGTAGATTGTTGTGGAAAATGAATACGCTGAGTCTCTGTGGAATGAGAAGACTTTGGAGTAATAGGAGTTCAATCAAGGTGGAAGATTAAAACCTACAAGGCCAAATTCATGCCTGCTGATGTGGCTGCTTCTCCGAGAAGGTTTCGCGTCTTATAACTCTACTAGTTTCTCATACCGAGAGCAGGTCGAGTGAAGAATTCTTGTCAGGTTTGATTAAACAATTAATGCCTAGATGCGGGAATTGCTTGTATCATCCATGCAGGAGCAGAATTTGCAAGTAAATCACGCTGCTTTTGACAGTGCCAGAACAAGAAGAGGATCTTCTCATTTAACACTAGCCAAAACTCACTTTAGAAAGCAATTTGCACTTCTCTGAAATACACTTGAAATGAAAAGCCTTCTGTAATAGGTTAAATAAAAATCAAGACAAATGCTTCCCATTTGTAATTATGAGCCTTTGGGAAGTGAATACATTTGTGCCATCTTCAAGAAGCCTGCGGTGCTGTAATAGTAATCTATTTAAGATGTTGGCATATCTTGTTGCGTAAAGTGGCCCGCTACCGCAAGAGGGGCTTAACCCTTCCTTAAGTCCACTTCACAGGCCATATGAATTAACTACACAAAGATCCATGACCATTGCTCATTATAGATATGTCATTATTCATTTTGGCGGGGGCCTATTAGCGGATGACTCCAACCTTGTTGAAAAAGAAAGTTCCTGGAGTTCAGTTTCTTAGATAGCTGATCATACATGACTGGCCATTATCAGTCAGATGAATGACATTTCAATAATTACAGTATTCTTCCTTAAATAGGTGGTTCACTACTCTGCAATACTGGTCACAGTCATGTAAAACTGATAGGGAAGGCTTTTTCTAAATACCTTGTACAGCCAAATCTGCCTCTGGGCTCCGTGACTTGATGTCAGGTCAACTTCCAGTTGGCCTGACATCACTAACCTCAGCCCCAGTGTTCCTGAGTGACTGGGCTGTGGGCGGTGTTTTGCCGCTGATCAGCACAGTATGTCACGTACGCTCTCCTTCACCACAGAGCGCCGCAAGCAGGACCGATGCTGGGCTTTGATGAGCAGTAAAACACCACCCACAACACAGTCACTCAGGAAGACTGTGGCCGGCCGCAATGATGTCGAGTCAACTGGAAGCTGATGTGACATCACCAGATCTCAGACGTCACGGAGGCCGGAGTGTCACTTCATGGAGATGAGCGGACCGCAATAGCGCCGCTCAGAGGCAGAATTGGCTGATCAAGGTATTTAGAAAAAGCCTTCCCTATCAGTTTTACAGAAATGTGGTCACTACTACAGTGTCTGTCACCCACCCCAAGACAAAGTAAACTTAGTACGTAGTCATACAGGGGACTTAGCCTCTGTAAAAAGCTTACTTTGTGTATTATAACTTGCCTTTATGTCTAGAAAGCAGCGCTTGAATAGAATGTTCTTTTGTGCACATGCACACAAAGTTCAAGAGCTGTCGCACGTACACAGACCTCTCTGGTGCGGCTCCTTGCTACTCTTTCAGATGTATCAGGGAGCATACAGTTCTGTGTGCATATGCATCAGCTTCTGAACCAACAGTATGTACGCATGCGCCAGCTTCAGAAACGTCAGTGTCTACCTGCGCCAGGAGGATTCTTCTCAGGCAGTGCTTACTCTCGTGAGAGCAGTCTATCATGACACAGGGAGGGGACTGTGTGATATCAATTAAGGGAGCGAAACAGGCACCCTGAGCTACACTAAGCTGCACCAAGCCCCCATATATTGCATATTGATTAATCAGTATTTCCTGGCCCCTAAGGTCACAGATTAATACTAGAGTTGGGCGGATCAATTTGTGGGACTCTGATCCATCAACCAGGCTCTGTCCATAGGACAGAAGGCTCACAGATCTCTTACCTTCTGGTATCTCCAGTGTGGCATTTAATTAGCTGGGACAGTGCGACGTCCTCATTGCAGCATTACACACAGATGACGTCTGCCCAACCTGATTAATCAAAAACGTGTGGAATCCCAGAAAGTAAGAGATTCACAACTTTCAGTGGCCAGAGACTACTCACTTAAAAGATGAACCGGAGTACCTCCAATTGATCTGCCCATCTCTACACTATAGGTTTGCTTTTTTTATTCCCTATATGGCGAGTACTTAGTTTAATTGGTGTTTGGGCAGCTAGCAGACTCCCTTTAACAATATTCAGCAACTGGGGACATGCTATAATCCACAATTCCATAGCCGTACATGGGAAGGTCTCTGGAAATAGGGCAATATTTTAGTAAAAATAATGACCGTAGCTTTAAAAAACTTTTATCTAGTGTATTTTCAAATGAAATGATTGATAATTACAGTAATGTTTAGACTATGTTCATAATGCTTTTCAGTGTTAACGTTAGCAGTTTCAGTTAAAAGAAATCTTTTAAGCAGGTTTTGCTAGTTAATCTGAGAGGAGCATGATGTAGGGGCAGAGATCCTGATTCTATCAATGTGTCACTTACTGGGCTACTAATTTAGTTTCAATAAAATTAGTATTTTATTAGCTGACGATAATCACTAGAGGACTAGGTCCTATGCCATGTGGTCCTCCTGCTCTCTGTAACCCCGCCCACACCACTGATTAGCATCTTTCTGCCTATGCATATAGTACACAGCTGTCAATCAGTAGTGGGGACAGGGTTATACAGAGCTCAGCATTCATAGACGCAGTAGATCTGCAACAGATCTAACAGTAAATTGATTATAGCTGCAGCAACCAGCAAAGTAAGTGATCCATCACTGCAGTCAGGGTCTCTGTCTCTACATCATGCCGCTCTCAGATTACAAAGCAAAAACCTAATGGCAGATTCTGTTTAACTCTTCCCGACCTTGGACGTACCGCTACATCCAAGGTCACGTCTGTCCTTTTAATGCGGGCTTGTGCAGCGAGCCTGCATCTTTCCCGCAAATGTTGGCTTATCTGATCAGCCGACATGTGCAGCTAACAAGTCGAGATCCAACCGCACCTGTTAGCCAGTTAAATCCCGCTGTCAATCTCTGACAGCAGGACTTAACAATCGCGGGTGGGGAGCACGTCATTCCCTACCACCGGCGGCCCCGTAACTTGATCACAGGGTGCTGATGGGCTGTCATGACAGCCGGAAGTCATCTGATGACCCCTGTCACGGTCATGGCGCATTTTCTGTCAAAATAAGCCATCATGCAGCCCCAGATTATTATTTTTTTTTTTAACAAATTTCCGATTTTTGCAAAAATCAAGCCCTCATATGGCTATATTGATGAAGACATAGGTCACCGCAGGCCACTGCCATGGTTTTCACAGAGCATGTGTTCCTGAAATGTTAACATATATCCCCTCTGCACTAGAAGCCTCAGCAGTTTTTACGTGTCAGCTTCTTCCCCTTGCTATAGAAATGTATAAACAGAAAGTTAATTTAGTTCCTCCTTGCAAACCTATATATAGACCAATTTAAGAACATTTTCAGGAAATTATCAGTGCAGGAGACAAATAGTGATTCATAAGTAGAGAAAAATCATTTCTGTTACAAGATATAATACAAAGTTTCTTATCACTTGTACTCTTGCTTCATGAATAAATAAAAATGAAAGTGAAATTACTATTTAAGAATACTCCATAATTGAAAAAATGGTTGTAAGCAAAAAAAAAAATGACCTGAAGTAATGAAAGAAGGAAAATGCCTACTGATAATTACAAAATCTCTACAGAAAATATAACATAAGGACCATCACTTGAAATTTCCCAATATAGCTGTCCATACACCTTAGATTGTCAACGGAACTGGATTCTTGGAAGAATTGATCAGCTACCATATCTATATGAGGGGTTCCAACTCTCTTTCTATGGTACATATCAGTGGTAAGAAGGGAGGGGGATAAGGATCTAATGTATTCAATTTTCTGCAGAAGTTAAGGTGCTCCTTACTGAAAGGCAAACTCCATTCCAAAAACGATGGGACAATTTCTACGAACAGATGTCATGATTTTTTCCCTTTTTCTTTGGACTTTATTTTCTGATTATTTTAATATATGGTCACGGTAAACCTGTAAGATATTTGTTGTACAGAAAACAAGATTGCAATTATTTGGAGATCTTTGTTCTGTCCCCACTTAAAGGCGATGGAAGGTGAGTAGTTGTGAGAGGTTGTGAGAGTCTTACCTTCGTTTTTCCTATAGGTGGGGCAGACAGGACCAGAGCGCTCCAGAGTGAAACATGCACCTGCTGAGATGAAACAATGGTGGTTTATTTTCTCCAAAGGTTAGGACATGCAGAGTGCAGTAATCCAAGTACTTGGCATTGTAATTCTCCAGCGATGCTTGCCTCTGAAGCTACTACGTGGTCAGAAGACTTTGCTCCTAGTAGCTCCAATAAGGGATGTTGCTCTCACAAAACTCTGGCTGGAATGAACAAGCCAGGAAGTGATGCAAGAGGGTCATCAGACACTCCCATGGGCTGGGCAAAAGAAACAGAGGAGCCGAAAGGTCTGACCAGTAGATGGCAGCAGAGACCAGCATGAAAAACATTAAATAACAGTTTTAACTAAGACAAATAGAAACAGCACACTCCCCGTCTGAAATTCACTTTGGGGATTTCACTATTGAGTCCATAATACAACCTGAAAGGAAAGGCATTTTAAATGCAAAAACAAGCTCAATTGAGTCCAAAACAAGAAGGATGGCTCAAAGTTCAGGTCCGGTAGCGATCATCCTGTAGGGACGCTCTCTATGGGCAAAAGCAGAACAAGTTCGTGGATTGGCCTTGCAAAGGTCTTCGTCTCACCTTTCCTGATGACCTTTAGCTCCACCTTCCGAACATTGCGTCCTGACTAGGCAGTATCCTAGTAATTAGTCCCATAGGCCAGTCAGTCCTTTCTGTGGTCTGATCTTTCATGAGGACTAGGTCTCCTTCCTTGAGGTTTGGCTTGGGATGTCGCCACTTCTTTCTTCCTTGAAGAATGGTGAGGTATTCCTTCCTCCATCGGTTCCAGAAGTAGTCAGCCAAGTATTGAACCCGTTTCCAGTGTTTTTGATAAGTGTTCGCGTGGGTGAACTCTCCGCTGGGCATTACCGCGTTGTCAGTTTTTTGGGTAATAAGAATAGTAGGAGTCAATATGGTTGGTGTTTCTGGATCCATGGTCACCGGCACAAGGGGTCTTGAATTGATAATGGCTGAGACTTCAGCTAAAAGAGTGACTAGAGTCTCATGTGAGAGTCTTGAGGAATTGACGTCCATTAGCATGGAGTTCAAGATGTTGCGTGAAATCCCGATCATCCTCTCCCAGTAGCCTCCCATGTGAGAACTGTGAGGGGGATTGAAGATCCAGGTGCAACCTTTCTCTGCCAGCTGATCTTGGATAGGTTTGGTGTCGATGTTCAGTTCTCTACATGCACCGACGAAGTTGCTTCCATGGTCAGACCTCAGCTGTTTCACTGGTCCTCTGATGGCAAGGAACCTTCTCAAGGCGTTGATTAGGCTAGAGGTATCCATGGACTCTAACACCTCAATGTGAACGGCTCGAACACTCATGCAGGTGAATAACACAGCCCACCTCTTGCTGTTTTCTTGGCCTCCGCGAGTTCTGCGTGTGGACACCATCCATGGTCCGAAAACGTCTAGGCCCACGTAGGTGAAAGGTGGCTCTGTAGAAAGTCTGTCTGTAGGCAAGTCAGCCATTTGCTGGTACAGTTGTTTTCCTCTCGCTTTACGACAGTGCACACAAATAGAAACAGCACACTCTTCTAGCCTTATTTACTTACAACAGAACTTAGAACACAGATCAGACGTTGAAAATTAGACAAGTTGCCATTTTATTTAAAAAAGAATCTGATGTCAGCAACACATCACAAAAAAAGGAGGAGGAGAGGATTAACAGAAAGCTCGAAAAGTAAAAGTGATACCGTGTTTCCCCGAAAATAAGCCCAAGCAGGATTTTATGGCCTTTTTTGAAGTATGCTTAAAATATAAGCCCTACTCCAAAAATAACCACTCTTTGCGATTCATCATACTAATAGTATGCTGAAATAGAGCTTGTGCAACTCTTTTTGCATATGTAACTTTAAATGTTGTATATTGCCTCGTTGTATTGCTGTAAACCCCAGAAAATGTATAGTTGTATGCTCGTTGTTAATACAAAATGAATATTTACCCCTTAGGCTACATGTGCATGCTGCATCTTTTTGTGTTCACAAACTGCAGCCAAATCTGCACGTTGTCAAAGAGAGCCTGGAAATGTCACAAAAAATGCTTGAAATTGTAGGTGCGTTTTTGCTGTGTTTTTTGCTTAGTTTTTGTGACAAATGTTGACAAAAACGCAGGAAGAATGAACATGCTGCATTTTTTTTGTCACAAACATTTGACAAATAAAACGCTGACAAATAAACTGCAATGTGCGCACAGCAAATCTGACTTTTCATAGACTTTGCTGGGAAGTCAGATGTCAGAAAGTTCTGACATCAAAACTGCAGCCAAAAACGCAGCAAAAAACACAGCGTGCGCATGTAGCCTTAGGCTACATGCGCACGCTGCATCTTTGTGTTCACAAACTGCAGCCAAAACTGCACCTTGTCAGAGGGAGGATGAAAAATGTCAAAAAAATGCTTGTAATTAAAGGTGTGTTTTTGCTGCGTTTTCAGTGCGTTTTTCACAACATGCGTTTTTGCTGCGTTTTTGTGACAAATGTTGACAAAAACGCAGGAAGAATGAACATGCTGCATTTTTTTTGTCACAAACATTTGACAAATAAAACGCTGACAAACTGCAATAGCCGCATAGCAAATCTGATTTCTCTTAGACTTTGCTGGGAAGTCAAATGTCAGAAAGGTCTGACAACAAAACTGCACCAAAAAACGCAGCAAAAAACGCAGCGTGCGCATGTAGCCTTACCCTGCCCATCCCTCTGTGTCGGCATCAGGGATCAATCAGATGGCTATATTCCTCACCCAACGATCGCATCATAATTCTCAGGCTATCTGGTAGCTCTCATGACCCAAGTGTGACACCATGTATTTCTATGCTGCTGTCACGCTCAGGTCAGGAAAGCCAACAGCCAGTCTGAGGATTGCGATGCGATCGTCCGGCGAAGAATACAGCAGTCTCACTGCACCAATCACTGATGTCAGCACAGAGGAGTGGACATGAGAAGGGGTGAAAATTAATTTTGTATTAATAGGTTGTATCTACATTGGTTTGACTGCATGCACCAATCTCTGACGCCGGTACAGAGGGGTGGGTGGTGCAAGGGGTGAATATTCATGTTGTGCAAACAGCGGGTGCACAAATATACATTTTCTGAAGCTAACCGCAACACAATGGGGCTACATACAGCAAAAAAAAATATAAGACATCTCCTAAAAAGAAGACATAGCCTCTTTCGGAGCAAAAAATAATATAAGACCCTATCTTATTTTTGGGGAAACGGTAATGAAAAACAGTGGCGGTTCAATTTTTAATTAAGACACATAACTTTGTAAAAAAAAAAAAAAGCATATTGGATAGACAAAGTCTCTCAGAAACAGATTTGGTCACATGTTCACCAATCTGTGATCAACTGACTGGTAGAACAATTTAACCCTTTAAGGATGAAACCAGTTTTGTCCCTAATGCCCAGGCCATTTTTTGCAATTATGACCAGTGTCACTTTCACAGGTTATAACTCTGGAACGCTTCCACAGATCCTGGTGATTCCGACATTGTTTTTTCGTGACATATTGTAGTTTAGGATAGTTATAAATTTAAGACGATATTTTTTGCTTTTGATGAAAATTTGATGATAATTTTGCAATTTTCAAACTTTGTAATAAATATATGTCCTTAAACCAGGGAGCTATGTCACACAAAATAGTTATTAAATTACATTTCGCACATGTCTACTTTACATCAGTGCAATTTTTAAAACTAAATTTTTGGGGATAAGGAAGTTAGAAGGGTTCACAGTTCATCAGCAATTTCCCATTTTTTCAACAAAATTTTCAAAACCTTTTTTTAGGGACCACATCACATTTGTAGTGACTTTGAGGGTCCTATGTGACAGAAAATACCCAAAAGTGACACCATTCTAAAACTGCACCCCTCAAAGTATTCAAAACCACATCCAAGAAGCTCATTAACCCTTCAGGTGCTTCACAGGACCTAAAGCGACGTGGAATGAAAAAAAACAAAAATTATCATTTTACTTAAATATGTTGCCCCTTCCCCCATTTATTCACATTTAAAAGAAATAACACAACAAAATGGAACCCAAAATTTGTTACGCAATTTCTTCTGCACACACTGATACCCCACATGTGGTCAAAAAGCTCTGTTTGGACAGATGGGAGGACCCAGAACAGAAGGAGCAATATTTGAATTTTGGATCACATTGACTGAAATAGATTGCGAGCACCATATTGCATTCGCCAGGCCCCCCCACAAATAACTGCACTCTGGAAACTAGACCCCTCAGGGACTTTATTCAGGGGTATAGTGAGCATTTTGAATCCACAGGAACTTCACAAAAATGTTGCTGTAGCACCAAATTTCTCACTTGTAGGCTATGTGTCCACGATATGGCGACACGGCGTCTAGGACACAGTGTCAGCCCTCCTTCGGAGTTGCGAGGGTTGTCCACAGGAGAACACAGCTGCCTGTTCCCCCCGATCAGGGTTTGGGCCACAGCTCTATTCTCCACGTGGAGAACACGCCGCTCATCTCCGCAGCATAAATTGACATGCTGAGGCTCAGGAAGCCGCGACTCAGCTCAGTTTATGCTACAGAGAAAAAAAGCACAGTAGGCAGGGATAGGTCTAAAAATCCTTTCACTGCTCTTGTAGTGTATAATGCAGCGTTATGTAGGCAGTGAAAACACTCTGTGTCCTAAACGCTGCAAATACTGATCGTGGGCACATAGCCTAAAAAGCTAAGATGGACGGATAGATGGACAGAAAGAGTTAAAACACATATATAATGTCCCATCCCCCTGCATCTTATAAGCTGCCACCCTTTAGTGACTTTCATGTGGCACTAAAGGGTTCTTAGACTTGTATTTAGCAAAAAAAAAAAAATTAAAAAAATGACATGGGGTCCCCCCCATTTTTGATTGACTGCCAGCTAGGGTAAAGCAGACACCGGCAGCCTGCAAATGACACCTGACAGCTTCACCTTGGCTGACAATCCAAAACAGAGGGCACCCCAAGCTGTTTTTTTGTAATTATTTATAAATAAATAATTAAAAAAAAAAACAAAAACGTGGAGTTCCCCCCTTTCCCCCCAGATTGGATTACCAGCCAAGGTAAAGCGGACAGCTGTGGTCTGGTATTCTCAGGATGGGAAGTGCCATGGTTATTTGGCTCTTCCCAGCCTAAAAATAGCAGGCCGGAGCCGCCACAGAAGTGGCGCATCCATTAAATGTGCCAACCCCAGCTCATCACATTGCTTTTGTGCTGTGGCAAATGGGGTAATAAATGGGGTTGATACCAGTGGTAATGTCACGTAGTATCAAGCCCAACGGTTAATGATGTCACGGCGTCTATCAAATATTCGATATCACTGTCAGTAATAAAAAAACAATAGACAAAAAAATTTTTTATTTGAAAAAACACTCCCCAACACATTCCCTCTTTCACCAATTTATTAAAAACAAAAAAAAATCGGTCTGCTGTAAACCATTTTGGAGGTCCCATGATGACTCTGGATAGAATATGGGGGGCACGCTCAGCGAAAGTATGCCACATTATCTGAAAGTGCAGACCCTCCATGTGAGGAGTATGGGTGCAGTGACCTGAGAATACTGCACCCACACTCCCCGTCTCCACAACACGGCAGTGTAAGCTGCAGTAAGCTCAGCATCACTGAACGCAGGAAGCCGGCTGACAGCCGTTCTGCACATGTGGCCGCCATGTTTCGATAAAGAGGAGGGATCGCAGGGGATCAGCGCTGCACAAGGTACTGGAGAACATCGGGGGGTTATAGGGGTGACCTGGCTGGACCTGGGGAGGAGTTTTCTGTTGTATATGTCATTTCACATGCGACAGAACTCAGATTAGGAGGATGAATGTGGCCGGTGCGCCACATGTGCGGGGACCGGGGGAGGAGCTTTATCTTCCATCTGACATGTTTGATCATTCCAGGTGGGAGATAAACATTTTTTACTAGCGCTGCCATTTACTGTAACGTGACCATCTTTATATGGTGTATACCGATGGTCATGTGACCGGGGACCGGAAAAAAACGACCGGAATCGTGATCTCCAGGGCCTCAGCTACCCCTGGTAGCTGAAACCTCGGAGATTTTCCATTGCTGGGGGAGCTATTCACTTTTTTCTTGCTGCCGTTTATAAATGGCAAATCAGAATCAGTACCCTTTTCTGCCTCCATTTATTTCCATAAGGCTGTAGTAATGGGGTAATGGGGTTAAACAACTATTATTCTCAACATACAATTGCAAATACTTTAAAGATTACATAATATATATTAAATATTTTCATCAAAAGATTCTGGAGAAATATATTTGCAGAAGGGACAAGGCGAACAGTCAATATTGGATGCTTGTGATGTACAGGCCCTCAGGTCGCACTGCATGAGGGTATGTGCACACGTTGCTTTTTTTTCCGCGCGGAAAAAAACGCACCCTCTGGCAGAGGGGAGAATTGTAAACAATGCTTTTTGAGAAACAACGCATCGAAAACGCATGCGTTTTTCATGCGTTTTTCATGCGTTTTTCATGCGTTTTTCATGCGTTTTTCATGCGTTTTTTTAGGTGCGTTTTTTAAGACTTGTCAGTGATAATAAAGTTGGTTGAACACAGACCTTCGGAAAAAAAAACCTGTGATGTCATTTCCTTCTCCACATTCTGTTTGGATAAATGGGAGGGCTTGGAATGGAAGGAGCACCATTTGAATTTTGGAAAAGTTGAAATAAACTTCGCGCACCAAGCCCCTTAGGTACCTATACGTCAGAAAACCCCCACAAGTGACCCCATTTTGGAATCTGCACCCA
Source organism: Anomaloglossus baeobatrachus (assembly GCF_048569485.1). Taxonomy (NCBI): domain Eukaryota; kingdom Metazoa; phylum Chordata; class Amphibia; order Anura; family Aromobatidae; genus Anomaloglossus; species Anomaloglossus baeobatrachus. Next base: position 280,288,827 of record NC_134353.1, on the reverse strand, counting down.
TCAAGGCTTTTATTCAGGAGTATATTAAGCATTTTGAATCCACAGCTACTTCACCCAAAATGTTGCTGTAGCAACAATATTCTCACTTTTAGGCCCGCTTCACATGTCAGTGAAAAACACTGACGTTTTTCACTGGCGTGTAAAACACGCACATGTCCCTCCGTGTGCCGTGAATCACGGCACACGTGGGTTGTCTAAGTGCAATCCGGGCTCCGTTCTCCGTGGCCCGTGATTGCACTTAGAGATTAACTCACCTGCACCCGCTCCCGCTCTCCATGGTGCTGATCGCTCCCGCGGTGCAGCATCCGGCCGGCGCTGACCCTCGCAGCAGCTGCTTCCGGGTCGGCTGTGTCGTGCATCATGAATATGCGCGACAGTAATCAGCCGGCACAGAAGAAACAGGGAGGACGGGCTGCAGAGGACATCGCTGGAGCCGGGTGAGTTAAAATGTTTTTTATTTTAAAAGCACGTTTTTTTCTGGCACGTGTTTCACAGACCACACCACTGCGTGGTCCGTGGGACATCAGTGATGCCAGAAAAAAATGGACATGTCTCCGTGCGGCAATCACGCACACGCGGGTACGCCGCATGGAGACACGTGCAGTGAAAAATCACTGACGTGTGAGCAGACCCATTCATTATAATGGGTCTGCGTATGTCAGTGATCCTGGTACGTTTAAAAAAAAGCACAAACGTCCCAGAATCACTGACGTGTGAAAGGGGCCTAAGGCTATGTGGCCATGATCCAGCGACACGGCGTCTAGTACACAGTGTCAGCCTTCCTGCAGCTGCCCATGCCCACGATTTGGGTTCAGGCTGCTGTGGAGCTCTATGCTACCTGCAGAGAACACTCTCGTCTCCGCAGCATAAATTGACATGCTGAGGCTCGGGAAGCCACGCTACCGGTCAGTTTATGCTGCGGAGAAAAGAAGCACAGTGGGCATGGGATCTCCAAAAATCCTTCCACTGTGCTTCTACTGCACAACGCAGCGTTATGGACGCAGGGAAAACACTCAGCACCCATAACGCTGCAAACCCTGATTGTGGACACACAGCCTAAAAAGCGTCAATGGATGAAGGGATGTCAAATATATAGAACGTCCTACCCCCGCCTGCATATTCTAAGCTGGCACCTTTAGTACCTTTCATGTGGCACTAAAGGGTGCCTAGCTTAGTATTTATCCAATAAAAAAAAATGAAAAAAATGGCGTGGGGTCCCCCCTATTTTTGATAGCCAGTCAGGGTAAAGCAGACAGCTGTAGCCTGCAAACCACAGCTGGCAGCTTCATCTTGGCTGATGATCAATTTGGAGGGCTCCCCAGGTTTTTTTTTTTATTTATAAATAAAGAATAAAAAAAAAAATAACGTGGGGTCCCCCCAAATTAGATCACCAGCCAAGGTGAAGCTGACAGCTGGGGTCTGGTATTCTCAGGGTGGGAAGAGCCATGGTTATTGGACTCTTCCCAGCCTAAAAATAGCAGGCCGCAGCCGCCCCAGAAGTGGCGCATCCATTAGATGCGCCAATCATGGCGCTTCGCCCCAACTCATCCCGCGCCCTGGTGCGTTGGCTAACGGGGTAATAAATGGGGTTGATACCAGATGTGTAATGTCACCTGGCATCAAGCCCAGCAATTAGTGATGTCACGGCGTCTATCAGACACCCGACATAACTAATTGACAGTAAACAAAAGCAAAAAAAGACAACAAAAAATGTTTTATTAGAAAAAACACTCCCCAAATCATTCCCTTGTTCTCCAATTTAATAAAAAAAAATGGGTCCGCAGAAATCCATATGGATGTCCCACGTCGCCTCTGGACCTTCTAGAATATGGGGGCACGTTCAGGAAACGTATCCCCCATTTTCTAGGAGGGCAGACCCTCCATTTGAGGAGAGTGGGTGCAAAAATCTGCACCCACTCTCCCCGGGTCACAGCTGCAGACTGCGAGCAGCCAGCACAGCTCACACTGAACACTGTGCTGGCTGTCAGCTGCTCTGCACATGTGACCGGCCAGCGTGCACTGAAGGAGGAGGGGGCCGCGGGGGATCAGCGCTGTGACCGGACAGGTATGTATGACACCGGGGGGAATTGGGGTGACCGGGCAGGGCCTGGGGAACAGTTTTCTGTCGCATGTGTTATTGCACATGCGACAGAAATCATAGGAGCAGGGCGGCCGGTGCGCTACTGTGCGCGCGGCCATGTTGGATTTTCGGGAGGGGGGTCGGGGGTCGGGGCGGGCACTTTGGCGACACCGGGGGCTTTGCCAGGAAGTGAGGTCAACAGGAAACCTCTTGACCTCACTTCCAGGTAAATGCCTGCGTTCTGGCGTGCCGACAAAGGCCGCGGACCGCAACAAAAAAGCAGGTCCATGCGTTGTGGCTGCGTTCTGACCCCACATCATTGATTTCAATGGGGGAGAGAACGCAGCCACAACGCACAAAAGAAGTGACATGCTGCTTTTCTTTCCGCACCGATTTTTGGCATCCAAAACGCTGCGGAAAGAAACGCAGCATGTGCACTGATTTTTCAGCTTTCCCATACACTTTGCTGGGAAAGCTGAACGCATGCAATTTGCCACTGAAACGCTGCGGTTCAAAACGCAGCGTTTCCGCGGTAAAAAACGCATCGTGTGCACACAGCCTTAAACACAGGCATGATTCAGTCATGCAAGTCACTGCATGGGCTTAGGAATACTTTCAGAAATCATTGTGAACACAGCTCTATTATGCAAAGATGTATTCCTATATCAACATGATCTAGAAATGCTGGATGGACTGGACTGAGGCAAAATGCTAAACTTTTCTTTGTTGAGATGAATCACGATGTGACTGCAGGATAGCGTGGGACAGGGGGATTCTATACTGTCCTTCACGGTAGGGGACCCTAGGCTATCTGTCCTTTTGACGCCCCTCCCTACAGGGAAGGATGGGGAAGGAATGTGATGGCAACACAGATAAAGTCAGACAGGGAAAAAACAATGATAAACCACATAGTGCATCCATCACAACAGCATGGTTCCACAGATGAAGAGTTTGAGTGATGCACTGATCGCATGCAGACCAAACCTTTCACCAATAGAAAACATTGGTCTTTTCACTTCCCAGATTTTTACAAACTGTTGTAAAAAGAATGGATTGCTACACAATGGTAGACATGGCTCTGTCCCATTTGTTTTGTGATGTGTTGCTGCCATCAATGCCTAAATGAGTTAAAGGGGTTGTCCCATGTTCAAAGCTCATTTTAATCAATAGATAAGGAAATAATTTCCAAAAGTATTAAATAAAAAAAAAAATTCTATGCTGAGATAATCTTATAAATTTGCCCTTGCTATATACTGTGTAATGGCTGTGTCTGACCATACAGGGACATGGTCTGATCATACCACCTGGGCTCGGGAGGGAGTCAAAAAAAAGTATACAGACATTTCAGCACGACATCAGAGATGCACAAACAAGAAAACTGTCCTGCACCACTGTATGTTACCTGTGGAATCGCACGTGCGCCAGAGATGTAGCTCCAACCCAAAGTTTGTCACGGATGCGGGGTGCCCGTCCACGGTCGAAAGATAAGTCCAAGTAACTCCAAGGAGAGAAAATAGACCGCACTCCACCGCTGTGCCGAAATCCGTTTATTAAAGTCTGTGCAGGTTAAAAGGCAGGAGGAGACCTAGGTGCGGGCTCCTTGTGAGGGACGACGGCCGTTTCGCCTGACAATTAGGCTTCGACTGGTTCACCAGTCATCTGGACGGACTCGCAGATATCCAGTATCGGCTGACAAACTGTACTTTTAAAAAACAGTCTCCTGCCCGGAATTGATCCCGGATATTTGGCCGTATGCCGGGCCCCATATAAGTTTATGAAATGGTGGTAGAATCTATAGGGGAATTAGAGCAAGTGCGCTATATTTACCGAGTCTCCGGCTAGGCTGTAACTGCTTCCAGGCCTCTCATTTTACTTCTGGGACCGATCATTATTGCTCATCAATATTCACTGTTTTCACCGCCCACCGGCAGTTCTGGAGTCTGTGATTAGTTGCAAATAAGGAATAACGTTTGGAACACCATTCTAAGTCTGAACTGGGTGTAAAAACCTAAAAAAACATCACTATGGGGAGATAAGGTATGCACACCAGTGACTATGCAAGGGGAATACATGAAATAGCAGAAACTGCTGTGTGAATACTGACTTGAAAAATCCAATAGCTATATGTAAGAGTGAAAATGTGAAAAATGGAATCTGCATTACTGCCATGAACATATGAATCAAGAGAAATTTAGCTACTGAATTGATCAATGTAATAGAGCCCCAACACTACGCCAAAGTATTTCTCTACGTTGGGGTCCCTAGCTTGTGTGTGTCCTCTCATGCAGTTAAAAAACTTACCGTGTATGGGAAGCTGAGACCCAGGCTATTTATGCGTATGATATGGATTGGCAATAGGTGTGGTTGGGGAGGGTTCACAAACGAAAAACTACTAACAAATAAGGAATAACGTTTGGAACACCATTCTAAGTCTGAACTGGGTGCAAAAACCTAAAAAAATTCACTATGGGGAGATAAGGTATGCACACCAGTGACTATGTAAGGGGAATACATGAAATAGCAGAAACTGCTGTGTGAATACTGACTTGAAAAATCCAATAGCTATATGTAAGAGTGAAAATGTGAAAAATGGAATCTGCATTACTGCCATGAATATATGAATCAAGAGAAATTTAGCTACTGAATTGATCAATGCACATTTTCACTCTTACATATAGCTATTGGATTTTTCAAGTCAGTATTCACACAGCAGTTTCTGCTATTTCATGTATTCCCCTTACATAGTCACTGGTGTGCATACCTTATCTCCCCATTGTGATTAGTTGCAGTCAGAAATGCCTCCAGCCTGTGTGACAGTGTCTCACTGCTTGCAATCACAGACTCTGTCTGTGTGTCACTATCGTGATATAAAAATTAACACATTTTCATAGAGTCCCCCCATATTGAGATACCCAGCACAGATAAAGCAAATGGCTACAGGCTACAGCTCTTAGCCGTGTGCTTATGTTGGCTGTATATCAAATAAGAGGAACCACAAGTGGCTTATTATTTTAATAAATAATTTTAAAAAATCGTTGTGCGGTCCCTCACAAATTTGATACCCGTCCATATTAAAGTCCAACAGCTGGGGGCTGGTATTCTCAGGCTGGGGAGACCCATTATTATTGGGCCCCCTTAGCCTAAAAATAGCAGCCTGCAACCACCCAGGATTGTTGCATCCATTAGATGTGACAATCCTGGAACTTTACGCAGCTCACCCCGATTACCCTGGTGCGGTGGCAATCGGGGTAATAAGTGGTTAATAACAGCCCACAGCTGCCACTAAGCCCTGGATTAGAAACGAGAGGCATCTATGAGACACACCCATTACTAATCTGTAAGTGAAAAGAAATAAACACAAACACCCAAAAAAATCCTTTATTTGAAATAAAATAGAAAAAACACACCCTTTTTCACCCATTTATTAACCCCCAAAACACCCAGGTCCGATGTAATCCACATGAGGTCCCACAATGATTCCAGCTCTGCAACATCTGATGCAGACATTTCAGCATAGGCTCTGTGATCGCAAGCAGTCAGATGCTGTCACACAGGCTCGGGGCACTTCTGACTGCAACAAATCACAGATGCTAGGGCTACCGGTGGGCCGGGGAAGCAGTGACAGCCATGCCGGAGACTCGGCAAGTATATCACGCTTGCTTTATTTTTGTTCAAATCAAAGTTTATTAGAATAGCATAAGAGAATCAAACAATTGCACAGACCACATTGTGAGAGTATACAGCTGCTTAAGAATCACAGTTCCGTCTCTACACCTGCACTATTGGCGACCAAAAATAACAAGTACATTTTGCATTTATATGGGATAGGAAAAACGAGTTGGAAAATGAAGAGATCAAGAAGAAGAGGTGGGAGAAGGATTGAGAGCGAGTAAAGACAACAAAAACGTGGAAGAGTAGGTTAAAGGGTACAAAGGAGGTAAGGGTTCCCATCTGACTGGACGCACCCTCCTACAACAAAACCTCATTTTCAATGTTAGCCTTCCAGGTACAGAGATAAGGGAATTAGGAAGATTACTTGCATACCTGAATCTATAGACTCATATTCGGCGAGTCCCTGAACATAATCCACGGGGCCTACGTGGCATCAACTTTTAACTTGTTACCGAGTGTCTGACTTATCAAGGTCTCCATCCTGAGAATCTCGTTACAATCTGCTATGAATTTATCTCTTGATGGAATTCTAGGTTGCTTCCAATATTTTGGAATTAGATTTCTGGCAGCTGTTGAAAAATGTCCCAATAAACCTTTCCTAAACCCAGGAACAGAGACATTCCTGAGGGACAGGAGAGCTAACTCTTTTGTGGTCTGAAATTGCCTCAAGGATAGTTTGAGTAGCTAGAAAATGTTCTCCCAGAATGATCTCACCGGGGGACATGACCACCTGATGTGGGTGAGGATTTCCCTTTCTTTTTGGCATCTCCAGCACACATCAGAGGCTGACGGAAAGGCAGCATGGATAATCACAGGACACCTACACCACCTACATAGAACCTTGTAGCACCTCTCCTGTGATATCACATTTAGCGAAGATTTACCGATAGAGAAGGATTTTGGTCCGTTTCTCAGTTAAGAATGACCTCCCCCACTCTCTTTTCCTCTTCCGAAAGTACCCAGGCAAGCCATCCCTCGCACCTCTGCATTTGATAAACAAGTCATTCAATATCGAGACGGTATGGTCTGGAGGATCCTTCCCTAGGCAAAGGGACTCAAAGGATGTGAGTTCCCTATAAATATCTATTCTTCTAGCCAAAGACACAATAAAACTTTTCAGCTGTTCATAGAAGAGCCACATGTCTTGAGAGCTGTTGGTATCTGAACAGTAATTGTGCATTGCTTGCTTTTATTTTTTTTTATATATTTTTTTTTTTTTCTTCATTTAGATCAGGAGCATTTGACAAGTGGCATTGCCACAAATCTTACTCCAATGACTGGAGAAAGATTTGTGGAATAAGGAACGCCATTGCTTGTAATAAATTTTATGAGTGGGAGTCCCCACGGCACTCAGCCCACTTTAAGAGCTCATCAAAAATAGAGTTCAAATTCCAAAAGTCATAACATTTTAGTGCAGCCTTGCAATGCGCAAAATTTTTGAGAATTTTCAAAACTTTTTAGTACAGAATTGTGGCTGATAAGCTTTGATGAATCGGGCCCTATGTTTTTTTTCTGTTTTCAGTAGAATCAATCATTTCTATCTGCAATTGTGCACTAATTGTACAAAGCTATAGATACTAAATCACCTTCTGTTTGGTAATGAGAAGTGTCATTTAGCTAATTTCAGCTGTCACTCACATAATTGTAACTTGGCTGTACCCTTCTTTGTAAGCAGCAGAATCAAAGTAGCTAGAAGTTGTCAATTTTGTTACTGGATTGACAGCATATTAGCATATTAATTATAGCCACCATTGATTTAATAATACATTACAACATTAGCCCTGTTATTAAACTATAAATCTATGTGATTAGAAGCATAGTTTTTGAACTCTTTAATATTCTGTTTATGAGTGTGTAGAAATGTGAATTATTTTAAACTGAACTAAATGCTTAATCATTCTGAAATTTCAAAGTGCCCGGATTTTCGAATTTGTATCAAGATTTTAATTTGCAATCTGTGAACGTCTTATTCTTGTCAATGTTCAAAGATTGGAAATCAGTATGTCTAATTATGTCAATGTCCAGTCCTGTGGCACCTCCAGTCTTGTGTCACCAACCCTGTTACAAGAGAGTTTAAGAAGATGACTGTAATGTCAATTTCTGAGCTCATTTCCCTCAATATCTGTGGATAAATACCATCTGGCCTGAGGGATTTATCAACATTTAATTTGCTCAGTTGCATGTGTACTTCTTCTTATGTTAAATTAGTTAGATCATGTTGTGAACGTTTGGTTTTTGCATTGTTGAATGATTAGTCGAACAGACAGTTAACTGCCAAACATGGATGAAAAGTGCCTGTTTAACATCTCAGCCTTTTCTTTGTCCTCTATAATTATCTTGTTATTTTCTTTCAACGGGCTGACATTTGTTTTTATTTTTGGTATTGATGTATTTATAGAAATTGGGGGGGATTTATTTTAATGTTGACGATTTGTTCTTCTGTAGCTAACTTTGCTAGCTTGATTTTTTTTTTATTTTTTTTTACATTTCCTGTTGAGATAGTTGATGAGTTATATTCCTGAAATGCTATTCCTGTATTCTCAGCCTTCAAGATTCTGAATGCCCTATGTTTTTGTCTTATTATACTTTGTACTGTCTTATTTATCCATAGTGGGGGGTTTTTATTCCTTGGCATTTTATTACCAGAGGGTAGAAGTTTTCCACAGGATTCTAGTAGTATATACTTAAACATGCCGCATTTATGTTTGGTATCCCCAGTTATCATGACATGGTCTCAGTCTACACGGTTAAGCTCTTCCCTTAATTTGTTGAAATCGGCCTTCCTAAACCTCAAGGGTTTTACATTTCCTTTTTGGAATATCTTATTGAATATTATATTGCAAGTTACCATGTTATGTTCGTTTCATCCCAAATGCTCCTGGAGCTGTAGATCTGAAATTGTATGTGGTCTATTTGACAGGACGAGATCCAGCAAATTATCTCCTCTGGTTGGTTCGTCTACCAAGAGAGTGTTAATTATCTTGAATTGTGGATAAGAACTTGCAGCTTTATGCATAACCAGAAGATTCTGTGTCCCACTGAATGTCTGGATAGTTAAAAGCCCCCATAATAGGGACCATATTATTATTTGCTACCTTTTTTAATTTGTTACAGCATTTCATCTTCTACCTCTCTGCTGTATTAGGAATCTTGTAGTAAACTCCAATTAGCAGCATTCCATTATTGCCATCCCAATGTACATTTACCCATACTAACTCTACATTGTTGCAGCTCCCCCCAATGTTGTCATTGAACACAGATCTTAAATTAGCTTTAACAAATATACACCACTCCACCTTTTTTGCCTTTCCAGTCCTTTCTGAATGTAGTGTAACCCTCTATGTTTATCACCCAGTTATGGCTCTCATACAGCCAGCTTTTTGTAATGCCCACCATATTGTAATTCGTGACTGATATAAGAGTCTGCAATTCATTTGTTTTGTTTGCAAAGACTTCTTGCATTTGCCAGCAGACATTTAATACGATTATCATATTAATTACTCCTGCTCACCTTTCCTTGCACATACTGCCTCCTCTAAATCCACATTGACCCATACTGTCTCTCTCGGTCTACTCTATCCCCTTTTTTGCACAGTTACCCTCCTTCCCCCCAGATCCTAGTCTAAAAACGTCTCCATCCATCTGATTTTTTTTTTTTCCCCCCAGCACAGCTGCCTCCTTCCATTGAAGTGCAGCACGTCACTACAGTAGAGCCTGTAGCTGACAGAGAAGTCACCTCGATTCTTCATGAACCCAAGCCATTCCTTTTTGCACCAATTTCTGTTACTTATTTATCTCCTTAAGCTCCCGCTGACTTTCTATTGACACTCATGGCACCGATAGTATTTCTGAAAACACCACCTTGGAGGTCCTGGAATTCAGTTGGTCTCCTAGTTTCCTGTAATCATTTTTAAGGACTTTTCACCTCCCTGATACCAATGTGCACATGACCACTGGGTAGTGATGAGCGGACCTGCTGATACTCAAGATCAGTGGGTCCAACCAAATTAAAAAAAAAAAAACCTGTTCCAGCCCTAAATTGATCTTAGATATCAGCCTGGATGCTGATCCCCATATACATCTATGGGGACCCGAATCATGCACTTTAAAATGCTGGTACAAAGAGGTAGTGGGATTAGAGCACGTGCGTTATACATAACCAAGTCTCCCGCACGGCTGCAACACTGCTTCCGGGTTGCTCACACTACTTCCGGGGCAGCTCATTAATCTTGTATATACAGTGGGTACAGAAAGTATTCAGACCCCTTTACATTTGTCACTCTTTGTTTCATTGCAGCGAATTGGTAAATTCAAAAAAGTTCATTTTTTTCTCATTAATGTACACTCTGCACCCCATCTTGACAGAAAAAACAGAAATGTAGAAATTTTTGCAAATTTATTAAACAAGAGAAACTGAAATATCACATGGTCATACGTATTCAGACCCTTTGCCCAGACACTCATATTTTAGTCACATGCTGTCAAGGTCCTTTTGATCCTTCTTGAGATGGTTCTACGCCTTCATTAGAGTCCAGATAGGGCTTGATTTGGAAAGGCACACACCTGTCTATATAAGACCTCAATGCTCACAGTGCATGTCATGAAAATCATGAGGTCAAAAGAACTGCCTAAAGAGCTCAGAGACAGAATTGTGGCAAGGCACAGATCTGGCCGAGGTTACAAAAGAATTTCTGCAGTACTCAAGGTTCCTAAGAGCACAGTGGCCCCCATATTCCTTAAATGGAAGAAGTTTGGGACCACCAGAACTCTTCCTAGACCTAGCCGTCCAGCCAAGCTGAGCAATTGTGGGAGAAGAGCTTTGGTGAGAGAGGTAAATAAGAACCCCAAGACCACTGTGCCTGAGCTCCAGAGATGCAGTAAGGAGATGAGAGAAAGTTCCACAAAGTCAACTATCACTGTAGCCCTCCACCAGTCGGGCCTTTATGGCAGAGTGGCCCAATGAAAGCCTCTCCTCAGTGCAAGACATATGAAAGCCCGCATAGAGTTTGCATAAAAAAACATATGAAGAACTCCCAGACTATGAGAAATAAGATTCTCTGGTCTGATGAGACGAAGATAGAACTTTTTGGTTAATTTTTCCTGAGTCCACCAATAATGAGGCACAAGAATCTGGCGTCTCTACCTTCAGGTGTAATGCGGAGGTCAGGGATAGCCTAGGGCCCCTCGCTTTCCTGAAGTCACATCCTTACATTTATATATTGCACCCCTCAATTAATTCATGTAGGGGTGCAGTGAACATATTGACACCACAGATGTGTCACCAAATGTTATACCATTGGGCGGTGAATTTTTTTTTTTACATTTTTAGCACTGTAATGTTGTTTTACTCCCATATTTTCAATGTTCACAAGGGGAATAGGTAAAAAAGGCACTAGAATGTATTACATTTTTTTTTCTTGACGTTTAATTGATGTGTGATTGTACAGTACCGTTTGGTCGCACCCCGGGGCTCGGGAGGGAAGGAGTGCAATTTGACTTTTTGGAGCACAGATTTTCCTAAACTAGAGGCTCTGCATGTCGAGTATGAAAACTACTTGCCAGAACATCAGAAACCCCCACAAGTGTCCACATTATGGTAATTACACCTCTCTGGGAATTAATTTATGCGTGTAGTGATAACTTTGTCTTTGGAAAACACTCGGGGAATGTTGCAAAATTAAAAATTACAAAGAAACCCTTGTAATCCCCAGTACATTGTAGTGCCCAGTACATTGTGCCCAGCTCGTGCTTCTGGAGATACACACCCCATAAATTAAGCGGGCTCTCCACACTACAATAATATCAAACATGTGCAGCTTAACTGTGGTTTAGACACATTGTGATGCTCAGAAAGAAGGGTGACATTGGGATTTAAGTGTTGGACTGTGGTGCCAAGGGTGAACCAGAAACATTGGTTCTATTGGCCTAATGCTCAGCTGAGTGTAATATTACCTGACCCTTGTTCTCAAATTTGTTTGTTCCTCTATTAAATAATTGGGTAGTTTGTTAAATGAATTATGAGATGCTGTCCTAGTCTGCTCATAGAAACCACTTATATCCTTAGAAAGAATATTATGATGCTCATATTCCTTAAAAATTCATCTTTATTTGTAGCAAAAAATATTAAAAATTACAGATATGGACAATAGGGTACAGCAAGGAAAGAAGAACTACCACTACGACTCCCATTCATTGGGGGGAAGGAGAGTGGGGGCCAGCAAAATTTCTCATATATAGAGCAGATCTTATTGACCAGGGACCATAAATGTACATACAATTGTCCTAAATAAAGTATAAGGTCTCTGTACGTGTGGGGTTAGACCAATATCCAGCTTGGTAGGCAGACATCAGGCTGTCAGTATCAATCTCACATTATTTATTAACCTAGTGGTTTGCACAGTTGACTCTCAATCACCATTTCTATCCACAAATCACACTATCACCATATGGCTGGCACTCCTCATATATAATGGGAACCATTCAGCAACACTGACCACCAGGAGTCTAGTATATAACATTCCACCCGGTCCATATCTCTCACAGTGATATACCAGGGAGGTGAAAAAATCCCTACCCACTGGCTCTAAATCTGCCAGAGTATATTAATCCGGCCTGTATATAATTATATAGTCAGTAGACTTAGCTTGTTGCAGGTGCTAGTCCATATCCCTCAAGGTAAAATATCAGGGAGATAAGCCAATCTCCAGTCACTGTCTCATATAGTCTGAGTCAGGGAGCACCCATATATACCAGCCGGCACCAAGATGGTATATCACCTAGTCAGTCATGTGTCGCACCCATCCTTACCCATAACCACAGGGCGGTCAAGTATGTATTATTATTGCCAGTCCACACTACTCAATCAAACACAAGTGTATGCTACGACTGTAGTCACATCCCCCACATTCAATAGCCAAAGCAGCATATAGTATAACAAAAGTAGTTTGTACAGACCTTCCAGCAGTAAATGCGGCTCCCACCCTCCGCGCCTCAACGCGTTTCACCACCTGGGCTTCATCAGGAGGCGGATACTCACCCCATCCAGCTATCGCTCCTTAAATATTGTCCACAGCGTGTGTACATGTGGTGCATAATTAGATTTCCATGCTTGTACCGGCGCGGTCATTCTTCCTGCTGGGGGTGTGTCCGGAAATGATCTCACTCCAGCTCCGGCTAGGAGCGGGCCGCACGCAGGCCCGGCAGCCATGGCAACGCGATGCCAGGGCTCCCGCGCGTGCGCACGGCCCACTTCCAGCAGCCGCGTTCTGGAGCAAGACTACCCCCAGCCTGAATACAGCCGCGCACAGCATGGATAGTGCAGCGGTTCAAGTTCTCCTGCACCAGCTTACCACTTGCACACAGGCTGGGATCGAGGTCACACTCAGTCACGGCAAGCAAATCCCCCAATCGTCATTCTGCTCAATGTTTTTATACTTCTTTAGAAGCCCACAATCATTGCCAATAGCATCAAGCAGGTCAAACATGAGCAGGGCAAAGAGGAAGGAAAGACAACAAATCTAGATGGCAACCATAAGTCATTATGAGAAGAGGTGGTCACAATACTAAGGGAAAATATATACAGGTAGGGGGCTTCAGATGTATCAGGCGTGTTGCCCCTTGGACATATGCGTATATATGTATCTTACTCTCATCCTTGCTGACAGTCTCCTATATTGATTCCAATCACCTCTAATCATCACAAGTACAAGGATAGAGTTTCACCCTATATCCATACATATATATACCTATGCAACACCTCATGTCCCATAGTACTAGGACTGGCCAGAGCTCCCAATCTCCGCCCACCTTTCCCCATATAAACTTTCAGAGCATCCAGATTAACCATATTGCGACATCAATAACACTACATAACATCATATATAGAGAGAGGGCTCAGGGCCCGATTGCCCAAATCGATCCATTGCTGGACAGTACCCACATATAAGTTCAATAATTGCACATATAGTCCAGGCATACTCCAGGATCAATTGGGCCTCGGGCTGCAGCTCCTCCATTCACACGATCCGTGCCCATAGCTGTCATATCCGGTCCGAAACGATACCGTTTGGCGCAATCGATAGATTTGTAAATGCCAAAATGATGAATGGGTCCATCCAGCTGGTATAAATTCCTCATATGACGAATCTCCGATCATTGCAAGCCGGCATAAGAATCCCCGTATAGTATATATGTAACCTCAAAGAAACAAAACAGATAATTAGCAACCAGAAGGGGTATATTATTTCCTCTATCAAATTTCGTAATATCCCCTATATACAAGACAATTAAAACAGTGCACATTTTATATATAATAAAAAATAATAAAAAGACAGATAGGACTGTAGCCAGTATAGGTTCCCGCGATCACAAAAAAGCATTGAAACCGAAGTTTTCATTGAGACCGTCTGGAGCAACCGTTCCCAATCGGTAGATCCACCGGCTTTCCAAGCACGCCAGGGCTCTACCGATATCTCCGCCCCTTATGTCCGGTTTAATCTGATCAATCGCTTTAACGGTTAATTGTCGAGAATCGGAATTATGGAATTCTCTAAAATGCCTCGGGATCGTTTTGAGTTTTTCAACATTGGGTACTTCTTTAGAATTTTTAATGTCCCTAATGTGCTCTCCAACACGAATTTTTAGTTCCCTGGTAGTCATACCAATATAGTGTAATCCACAGGGACAGGTGGCTTGATATATGACAGCTTTGGACGAGCAGTTCACCAACACTCTAATGTCATAGCTCCTATCATCCTTAGCTCCAGAGAATGTCTTTGCTCTATGCATATTTCTGCAGGCTTTGCATAGACCACATGGATAGAAGCCTACTGTCCCTATTTTTTGATGGCTGCTCAATGCCCCCCCATAATGGCTACGCACCAGGTGATCTCTCATATTTCTGGCACGACGTGCCGTAATAAGTGGATGTTGAGGGATGTTCTTTTTCAATATGGGGTCCGTTGTTAAAATCCCCCAATGCTTTTTAATAATACCCACCATATCATACCACCGATTATTATACGTTGTGATGAGGCGGACCGCATTTTGCTCTTGCTTTCTAGGTTGCGGTCCGCCTCATCACAACGTATAATAATCGGTGGTATGATATGGTGGGTATTATTAAAAAGCATTGGGGGATTTTAACAACGGACCCCATATTGAAAAAGAACATCCCTCAACATCCACTTATTACGGCACGTCGTGCCAGAAATATGAGAGATCACCTGGTGCGTAGCCATTATGGGGGGGCATTGAGCAGCCATCAAAAAATAGGGACAGTAGGCTTCTATCCATGTGGTCTATGCAAAGCCTGCAGAAATATGCATAGAGCAAAGACATTCTCTGGAGCTAAGGATGATAGGAGCTATGACATTAGAGTGTTGGTGAACTGCTCGTCCAAAGCTGTCATATATCAAGCCACCTGTCCCTGTGGATTACACTATATTGGTATGACTACCAGGGAACTAAAAATTCGTGTTGGAGAGCACATTAGGGACATTAAAAATTCTAAAGAAGTACCCAATGTTGAAAAACTCAAAACGATCCCGAGGCATTTTAGAGAATTCCATAATTCCGATTCTCGACAATTAACCGTTAAAGCGATTGATCAGATTAAACCGGACATAAGGGGCGGAGATATCGGTAGAGCCCTGGCGCGCTTGGAAAGCCGGTGGATCTACCGATTGGGAACGGTTGCTCCAGACGGTCTCAATGAAAACTTCGGTTTCAATGCTTTTTTGTGATCGCGGGAACCTATACTGGCTACAGTCCTATCTGTCTTTTTATTATTTTTTATTATATATAAAATGTGCACTGTTTTAATTGTCTTGTATATAGGGGATATTACGAAATTTGATAGAGGAAATAATATACCCCTTCTGGTTGCTAATTATCTGTTTTGTTTCTTTGAGGTTACATATATACTATACGGGGATTCTTATGCCGGCTTGCAATGATCGGAGATTCGTCATATGAGGAATTTATACCAGCTGGATGGACCCATTCATCATTTTGGCATTTACAAATCTATCGATTGCGCCAAACGGTATCGTTTCGGACCGGATATGACAGCTATGGGCACGGATCGTGTGAATGGAGGAGCTGCAGCCCGAGGCCCAATTGATCCTGGAGTATGCCTGGACTATATGTGCAATTATTGAACTTATATGTGGGTACTGTCCAGCAATGGATCAATTTGGGCAATCGGGCCCTGAGCCCTCTCTCTATATATGATGTTATGTAGTGTTATTGATGTCGCAATATGGTTAATCTGGATGATCTGAAAGTTTATATGGGGAAAGGTGGGCGGAGATTGGGAGCTCTGGCCAGTCCTAGTACTATGGGACATGAGGTGTTGCATAGGTATATATATGTATGGATATAGGGTGAAACTCTATCCTTGTACTTGTGATGATTAGAGGTGATTGGAATCAATATAGGAGACTGTCAGCAAGGATGAGAGTAAGATACATATATACGCATATGTCCAAGGGGCAACACGCCTGATACATCTGAAGCCCCCTACCTGTATATATTTTCCCTTAGTATTGTGACCACCTCTTCTCATAATGACTTATGGTTGCCATCTAGATTTGTTGTCTTTCCTTCCTCTTTGCCCTGCTCATGTTTGACCTGCTTGATGCTATTGGCAATGATTGTGGGCTTCTAAAGAAGTATAAAAACATTGAGCATAATGACGATTGGGGGATTTGCTTGCCGTGACTGAGTGTGACCTCGATCCCAGCCTGTGTGCAAGTGGTAAGCTGGTGCAGGAGAACTTGAACCGCTGCACTATCCATGCTGTGCGCGGCTGTATTCAGGCTGGGGGTAGTCTTGCTCCAGAACGCGGCTGCTGGAAGTGGGCCGTGCGCACGCGCGGGAGCCCTGGCATCGCGTTGCCATGGCTGCCGGGCCTGCGTGCGGCCCGCTCCTAGCCGGAGCTGGAGTGAGATCATTTCCGGACACACCCCCAGCAGGAAGAATGACCGCGCCGGTACAAGCATGGAAATCTAATTATGCACCACATGTACACACGCTGTGGACAATATTTAAGGAGCGATAGCTGGATGGGGTGAGTATCCGCCTCCTGATGAAGCCCAGGTGGTGAAACGCGTTGAGGCGCGGAGGGTGGGAGCCGCATTTACTGCTGGAAGGTCTGTACAAACTACTTTTGTTATACTATATGCTGCTTTGGCTATTGAATGTGGGGGATGTGACTACAGTCGTAGCATACACTTGTGTTTGATTGAGTAGTGTGGACTGGCAATAATAATACATACTTGACCGCCCTGTGGTTATGGGTAAGGATGGGTGCGACACATGACTGACTAGGTGATATACCATCTTGGTGCCGGCTGGTATATATGGGTGCTCCCTGACTCAGACTATATGAGTCAGTGACTGGAGATTGGCTTATCTCCCTGATATTTTACCTTGAGGGATATGGACTAGCACCTGCAACAAGCTAAGTCTACTGACTATATAATTATATACAGGCCGGATTAATATACTCTGGCAGATTTAGAGCCAGTGGGTAGGGATTTTTTCACCTCCCTGGTATATCACTGTGAGAGATATGGACCGGGTGGAATGTTATATACTAGACTCCTGGTGGTCAGTGTTGCTGAATGGTTCCCATTATATATGAGGAGTGCCAGCCATATGGTGAAAGTGTGATTTGTGGATAGAAATGGTGATTGAGAGTCAACTGTGCAAACCACTAGGTTAATAAATAATGTGAGATTGATACTGACAGCCTGATGTCTGCCTACCAAGCTGGATATTGGTCTAACCCCACACGTACAGAGACCTTATACTTTATTTAGGACAATTGTATGTACATTTATGCTCCCTGGTCAATAAGATCTGCTCTATATATGAGAAATTTTGCTGGCCCCCACTCTCCTTCCCCCCAATGAATGGGAGTCGTAGTGGTAGTTCTTCTTTCCTTGCTGTACCCTATTGTCCATATCTGTAATTTTTAATATTTTTTGCTACAAATAAAGATGAATTTTTAAGGAATATGAGCATCATAATATTCTTTCTAAGGATATAAGTGGTTTCTATGATTGATAGGTGCTACCCTGAGTTCTACAAAAAATGTGGTATATGTGGTTATATATACCTAGTCTGCTCATGTAGAGACTTGTGGGTCCAGTCATGCATAGGGGCCCACCAGGGGATTCACCTGTACACCTGTGCGCCAGTCCGACCATGTTTGGGAGTACAAATTTTGCTGGTTTTCCTTTTTTTTGGGAGGAGGGTCAGTTTGCCTTTGTGCTACCGTTAACGTGGAAGCCCACTTTATTTTCAATATGATATTACGGACCTAAGTTGAATGCTATTTGGTGGCAACCTGTGGTACGGAACATTTTAAATCCGTTCACATTTGTCCTGTGCTCTATTCTATGTACTTACATTTGGGTTTCCAACTATATCTCTGAAATACATGGATCAGGTGAAACCCCAAACTGATCCAGTTATTAATGAGGCAGCAGAGTTACTCCGTTCTCTATTCGGCCTCTGTCAATTGGTGTCTTTTTCAAAGATGCACAAAAATGTTGTTGACCACACTTTTGTACCAGACCAGAGGCCAGAGGGGAATTTAAAGTGACTCCCTGTGCCTCATTACAGTGAATTTCTCCATTGGAATTTGTTTTAATTGCTTTTTTTTTTTTTTTTTAAGATATTTACAAGTAATCTCCTGTGTAAACGCTCATTGTAGAGTGCAGGGTAAATGTAAGGTGTTGTTATATAGACTTACTAGTGGTTGCTGTGCAATATTGCTATGAGCGGTTGTGGTGTTAATCCTTGTTGTCTTTTCGTAGCCGCCTTCCTGCTCTTGCTTTTCTCCTCAGTCTCTTACTGCGATCTTTAGGAGGCAGAATAAACAAATTAACTGCAGTTGATGAATTGGCTTTTTTACTATATTTTATGCTGTTCACCTTGTGGTTTAAGTGATAGGGCAGATTTATTTCTATTTCAGTATGATTACTGTGATACTAGATTTCTATATTTTTTTGAGGGATTAGCTACTATCATACTTAAAAATGCTGTTTTTTTTCTTTTTACAAAATAAAAGGCTTTTATTGACCACCATACTGTTTCTTATTTATCTGCCAACAGAATCATGTGTGGGCTTGATTTTTGTGGGATGAGTTGAAGTTATTATTGGTACCATTTTAGGCCATATAATATTTATCGCTTTCTGTTCCACTTTTTTGAGGGCAGAATCAAGAAGAAACATGAATTCTTGTTTGTTTTTTATGCCATTCACTGTGTTGTAAAAGCAATAAGAAAGTTTTATTCTTCAGGCCAGTATTATACTGATACCACATTTATATTATTTTTTTTTTCTTTTTATGTTTTGCCGCTTTTACACCATAAAAACAATTGTATAGAAAAAAAATTGTTTTACATTACCATTTTTATTTACATAAGACTTTTTTATTGCATCTTATTCCACTTTTTTGTCAGTTGTATGATGAAAAGACAGTTTGTGCTTTATTTATTATTTTTTACGGTGTTCACTTAAGGCTTTAACTAGTATGACCGTTTTATAGATTGGTTTGTTCCGGATGTTACGGTACGAATGTGTGGAATTTTTTGGTTAATTTTTGTTTTTACTTAAATATGTGTATTTATTGGTAGATTATTTCTTTCAGGTATTTTTATTCTTTATTTTATGATTTTTTTTTTTTTTAAAAATTAACTTTTGTTTTAAAATTTTTTACTTGGTCCCTATGGGGGACATTAACATTTATTAGTCTGATTGCTGGTATAATGTATTGCCATGCACAAGCATTAGAATACATTATATCTGTTAGTGCTGCATGGTCTAACAGGCTTGCCGTAGATGGCTGACCGGTTGACCATGGCAACGATCGGGCCCCCGTAATCACATCGCTGGGGTCCTGATATAGTGAGAGAGGGCGCACAATCCCTCTACCAGACTCCTAAATGCTCTGATCGCTATTGATTGCGGCATTTAGGGGGTTAAACAGCCGGGGACGGCACAGGGACCATCCCCAGCTGTGACAGCCAAAGCACGGTTATAACTTATGCCCAGCTCCTGGTGACGATCGCGCATCAGTATACACACATATCAACATTACGTACATTTATATCACATATTAAGAAGACCGACAGGAGTGGCGCTGATAACAGATGAAGACACTGAAGGGTGAGTATAAGACTTGGGGCAAGGGACTTAGATTTAAGGCACCACTCCAGGGGTGAAATAAAAAGCCACTGGAGTGCTGCCTTGAAGCAATAATTTTCACGGTCCTTTAAAAATATCGCACATTAGTCTTCAACTTAGTAAAAATTCAATAATATTTTTATATTGTAGTAGAGTAATATTGTATAATTGAACAAAAATGCTGTGATTTTTTTTTTGGAGAAATTGCTAATTTTAAATTTGGTTAAACATCTGGATGAGGAAGCCTACAGTATGTCCACATTGTCAAACAAAAAAAAACACAGACAAGGCCAAGTAAAATTAAAGGGGTTTTACACTTCTTGAATTACCCTGCAGCCAATCAGTCGCTGCCAATGGGCCACTTCAGTGCCACTTACTTTGGACGAAACTGCACACGAGACACTGCACTACCGTTTCTAAAACTTTGTCGGCACTGGAGGTGAGTATAAGGTAAGTACTGGACAACCCCTTTAACTTAAAAATACATACCATTCCATAAAAGAAATTGTCCTGCCTCCACTATTTGATCATATCAGCGTCAATAACTTTAACTCTAGTAACAGATTCATTTTGATCAAATGCTGGTGTTCAGTATCCAAAGTGAAGATTCGAAAAGATAGATGAATAGCAGGACACTCCCAAGCAGATCTTTAAATAATCTGCATACACAAACAGGTGAGAGTACAGTGTACATTGTCCTTTGTGTGCTCAATTATTAGGCAATTTGTATTTTGTTGATTAATTTAATTGAGCAAACTATACTGCTGTCAGTCATTCCAAAAGGTTAATAATCCTGACTATTTAAGCAAATGAAAGTGAGAGTTTGCCTTTCTTAGGAGAATATATAATTACTAGAAGGTGGCCCGATTCTAACGCATCGGGTATTCTAGAATTTATTGTGTAGTTAATGTATGTTTTTTGTTATATATATCGATGTTGTTGTGTGTAGTTTCCAGTGTTTATGTAGGGCACTGTAAATGTTCTGGGTGTTGTCTGTGTGGGGGTGTGTGTGAGAGCGGTGTTGTATGTGTGTTGCGTTGTTTGTGGAGCGCTGTGTCTACAGCGTTCTGTGTGTGTGGTGCTGTGTGTGTTGCGCGGTTTGTGTGGGTGTGGAGAGCGTGTGTGTGTTTTGGGGGAGGTATGTTTTGTGCGCGGTATGTGCATTTATTTGTGTATGCCGCGGTGTTTGTGTGTTGGGTGTTGTGTATGTGCGGCGTTGTCTGTGTAGGGCGGTGTTTGTGGTTCCCAGTGTGTGTGTGGTGTGTTGTGCGGTGTGTGTGTGACGCTGTGTGTGTGTTTTGGGGGGAGGTGTGCACCCCCATCGTGCTCCATCCCCCATGCTGTGCACTCCCCATCGTGCTCCATCCCCCATGCTGCGCATCCCCATCATGCTCCATCCCCCATGCTGCGCACCAGCCATCGTGCTCCATCCCCCATGCTGCGCACCCCCCATCGTGC
Organism: Anomaloglossus baeobatrachus; assembly: GCF_048569485.1. Taxonomy (NCBI): domain Eukaryota; kingdom Metazoa; phylum Chordata; class Amphibia; order Anura; family Aromobatidae; genus Anomaloglossus; species Anomaloglossus baeobatrachus. The sequence continues at coordinate 280,267,417 of NC_134353.1, read as the reverse complement.
TCCATCCCCCATCGTGCTCCATCCCCCATTCTGCGCACCCCCCATCGTGCTCCATCCCCCATGCTGCGCATTCCCATCGTGCTTCATTCCCCATGCTGCGCACTCCCCATCGTGCTCCATCCCCCATGCTGTGCACTCCCCATCATGCTCCATCCCCCATGCTGCGCACCCCCCATCGTGCTCCATCCCCCATGCTGCGCACTCCCCATCGTGCTCCATCCCCCATGCTGCGCACTCCCCATCGTGCTCCATCCCCCATGCTGCGCACCCCCCATCGTGCTCCATCCCCCATGCTGCGCACTCCCCATCGTGCTCAATCCCCCATGCTGCGCACTCCCCATCGTGCTCCATCCCCCATGCTGCGCACTCCCCATCGTGCTCCATCCCCCATGCTGCGCACTCCCCATCGTGCTCCATCCCCCATGCTGCGCACCCCCCATCGTGCGCCATCCCCCATGCTGCGCACCCCCATCATGCTCCATCTCCCATGCTGCGCACCCCCCATCGTGCTCCATCCCCCATGCTGCGCACTCCCCATCGTGCTCCATCCCCAATGCTGCGCACCCCCCATCGTGCTCCATCCCCCATGCTGCGCACCCCCCATCGTGCTCCATCTCCCATGCTGCGCACCCCCCATCGTGCTCCATCCCCCATGCTGCGCACCTTCCATCGTGCTTCACAGTCACACATCAGACAGTATACACGTACACATCTGATCGCATACACTCACACCCCACTTCTCCCTGTGCCCTCCGGTGGGCGGTCCCAGCAGCTGTGCTGCACGCCGTGCTCCTCTGCCCACACTCACAGATCCGATCGCATACACTCACACATCAGAACACACGCACACACCCGATCGCATACACGCACACACCCGATCGCATACACGCACACACCCGATTGCATACACGCACACACACACTGACGATATCGCACATATGCGCTCACACACTCACAACATCTGGAGATACCACATGCTTCCGGCCATGTGATCCTCCGGCAGGTCCTGGAAGGTCACTGCATGCACAGTATCGCCGCCGAAAAGTAAGCGATATCACTGGATGTTGTTGTGTGTGGATGCGATCTGATGTGTGTGTGAGGTGTGTGTGAGGTGTGTGTGAGTGAGTGAGTGTGATCTGATGTGTGTGTGTGTCTGTTCTTATGTGTGTGTGTGTGTTCCGCCGCTGCAGGACCTTGATGTGCTCACCTGCTCCCGGTCGGCGTCTGGTGAGTGTGACTGCGGGGTCTTCTTTCTTCTGTCTTCTTTCTTCTGGGGGTGCCCGCTGCCTATAATGAAGTGTCTTGCAGTGTCTCTAACTCTTTCACCGCTGCATGACACTTCATTATTGACCGCAGCGTATGCCGACTCCCTAAACATGTGTACCGGGAGCCGGTGTACGCTGGAGCGGGGCTGAGCGTGCGAGGCGTCAGCGTATGCCGGCTCCCTGCACATGTGTACCGGGAGCCTGTGTACGCTGGAGCGGGCGATGCGTGCGGAGGTCCGGGGCAAGCAGCTAATCCATGTGGGGGGCGGGGCCAGGCTGAGGCGAGCGACCAATCCATGGGGTGCGGAGCCAGGCCGAGCCCAGAGCGGCTAATCCATGCGGGGGGGCGGGGCCAGGCCGAGGCGAGCGGCCAATCCGTTGGGGGGGGCCAGGCCGAGCCCAGCGGCCAATAGTTGTCACTTTTATGACACTTACGGTGAGAATGTCACGTGACACAATTTTGGAGCAAGACAGACAGACAGAATAAGGCAATTATATATATACAGTTAGGTCCAGAAATATTTGGACAGTGACACAAGTTTTGTTATTTTAGCTGTTTATAAAAACATGTTCAGAAATACAATTATATATATAATATGGGCTGAAAGTGCACACTCCCAGCTGCAATATGAGAGTTTTCACATCCAAATCGGAGAAAGGGTTTAGGAATCATAGCTCTATAATGCATAGCCTCCTCTTTTTAAAGGGACCAAAAGTAATTGGACAAGGGACTCTAAGGGCTGCAATTAACTCTGAAGGCGTCTCCCTCGTTAACCTGTAATCAATGAAGTAGTTAAAAGGTCTGGGGTTGATTACAGGTGTGTGGTTTTGCATTTGGAAGCTGTTGCTGTGACCAGACAACATGCGGTCTAAGGAACTCTCAATTAAGGTGAAGCAGAACATCCTGAGGCTGAAAAAAAAGAAAAAATCCATCAGAGAGATAGCAGACATGCTTGGAGTAGCAAAATCAACAGTCGGGTACATTCTGAGAAAAAAGGAATTGACTGGTGAGCTTGGGAACTCAAAAAGGCCTGGGCGTCCACGGATGACAACAGTGGTGGATGATCGCCGCATACTTTCTTTGGTGAAGAAGAACCCGTTCACAACATCAACTGAAGTCCAGAACACTCTCAGTGAAGTAGGTGTATCTGTCTCTAAGTCAACTAGAAATATATGGTGTGCACTCAGCTATTGGTGGGTTTGGAGGTGCTAGTGAGTGGACCAGGGTCCAGACTATCGTATGCAATATAGACACTGCACTCTCTATTCAAAAAACGAGGTATACAAAGACCAACAAATTTGTTTTTGTTCAAAAGGTTTTTTTTGTATTTTTATTTTTAATTTTTCAATGCTATAGGAAAATAGAAAAGTGGTAATAATACATATGGTGGGACGTTTCGGCCATAACACTGGCCTTCTTCACGCCGTATTACACTGTAAAAATGGCAAAATAAGACAAGATCAATATACAAAGAGGGGAGGGGAAGAGGGGGTAATTTACATATAGATACATATATACATTTTTAGGCAATTCTTTCTATCAGCAAAGAACCTATTTCCATGTCATTGTCTAATCCTTGGACGTATGACATGTAACTTTATACAGTAAGTTACTATAAGTGTATCAGTATAAGGCAGGACAATAGCGACAATAGCAAAAGGTGACAAAATAGCACCTACCTCCATAGAAGTGGGGGAACTAGTGTCCAATAGGTGAAAGGAGTGTGTACAGGGAAAGTTAGAGTAGGGGAACACCCTAGGTATTGTTTTTCTATTGAAACGTCCCACCATATGTATTATTACCACTTTTCTATTTTCCTATAGCATTGAAAAATTAAAAATAAAAATACAAAAAAAACCTTTTGAACAAAAACGAATTTGTTGGTCTCTGTCTCTAAGTCAACAGTAAAGAGAAGACTCCATGAAAGTAAATACAAAGGGTTCACTTCTAGATGCAAACCATTCATCAATTCCAAAAATAGACAGGCCAGAGTTAAATTTGCTGAAAAACACCTCATGAAGCCAGCTCAGTTCTGGAAAAGTATTCTATGGACAGATGAGACAAAGATCAACCTGTACCAGAATGATGGGAAGAAAAAAGTTTGGAGAAGAAAGGGAACGGCACATGATCCAAGGCACACCACATCCTCTGTAAAACATGGTGGAGGCAACGTGATGGCATGGGCATGCATGGCTTTCAATGGCACTGGGTCACTTGTGTTTATTGATGACATAACAGCAGACAAGAGTAGCCAGATGAATTCTGAAGTGTACCGGGATATACTTTCAGCCCAGATTCAGCCAAATGCCTCAAAGTTGATCGGACGGCGCTTCATAGTACAGATGGACAATGACCCCAAACATACAGCCAAAGCTACCCAGGAGTTCATGAGTGAAAAAAAGTGGAACATTCTGCAATGGCCAAGTCAATCACCAGATCTTAACCCAATTGAGCATGCATTTCACTTGCTCAAATCCAGACTTAAGATGGAAAGACCCACAAACAAGCAAGACCTGAAGGCTGCGGCTGTAAAGGCCTGGCAAAGCATTAAGAAGGAGGAAACCCAGCGTTTGGTGATGTCCATGGGTTCCAGACTTAAGACAGTGATTGCCTCCAAAGGATTCGCAACAAAATATTGAAAATAAAAATATTTTGTTTGGGTTTGGTTTATTTGTCCAATTACTTTTGACCTCCTAAAATGTGGAGTGTTTGTAAAGAAATGTGTACAATTCCTACAATTTCTATCAGATATTTTTGTTCAAACCTTCAAATTAAACGTTACAATCTGCACTTGAATTCTGTTGTAGAGGTTTCATTTCAAATCCAATGTGGTGGCATGCAGAGCCCAACTCGCGAAAATTGTGTCACTGTCCAAATATTTCTGGACCTAACTGTAGATTGGGCAACTATTATTGTGCAGAATTGTTAGGCAGCTCAATGAAAAACATACATTTCCCATCTCAATTGTTTATTTTTATCTCTTTAAGTGACAGATATAGCCAAACAACTTAAAATGTAAAAAAAAAAAAAAAATACATTTCTAACATTTTAGAAAAAATATCAGTGACCAATATAGTTCTCCCTTCTTTTAATTATAAGTTATAATCCTTCCAACCATGGAGTTTCTTAGGCTAGTGCCCATGCTGTAGATTTATCGTGGAATTTGCCGCGATTTGTTCGCGGATTTGCTTTGGATTTCTCAAAAATCCGCAGTACAATGAGTCCCCAGCCATTTCTATGGCATTTTTTAAGTCTTGTGCCCATGCTGCATTTTTTTTCTGCTGCGGAAATAGTGCGGATTTCCCGGCGAAGAAATCTGCAGCATGTCAATTATTCCAGCGGATTTACCTGCGGTTTTTGCCCCTGCAAGTGAATATAAGGTCTAAAATCCGCAACAAATCCCTGTTCCCACAGGGTGGTTTTCATGCGTTTTTGGTGAATATTTTCTCACCAAATCCTCAGGAAATGATAGATATTAGGACATCACAGGAAGAGAAAGTTCCACCATTTTGTAGTGTAGTGGTAGTAGGATTCAAAACTAAACGGATACTGGTGAAGAAAGGAGGGTTGTGCCAATATATGACAAACTTTTTTTTTTTTTCCCTCAACATAATCCAACCTTTATTCATACACACAACAGTGTACAATGGTTAAAATTCACATCAAATACGCACCAAATTCCGCACCAAAAACGCATCAAAGTTTTGGTGTGATTTTCTGGGAGATCCTGCAGATTTTGCTGCAGAAAAATCTGCACCATCTTTTGTCCATGGGCACATAGCCTTAGGCGGGCTTTACACGCTGTGACATTGCTAGCAATTGCTAGCGATGTAGAGCGCGATAGCACCCGCCCCCGTCGCACATGCGATATGTGGTGATTGCTGCCGTTGCTAACATCGCTACGGCAGCTTCACATGCACACACCTGGTCGGCGATGTCGCTGTGACCGCCGAACAATCCCTCCTTAATGGGGAGGTGCGTTTAGCGTCACAGCGACGTCACCGCAACGTCACTAAGCGGCCGGCCAATAGAAGCGTAGGGGCGGAGATGAGCGGGACGTAACATCCCGCCCACTTTCTTCCTTCCATATAGCTGGCGGGACGCAGGTAAGGAGAGGTTTATCGTTCCTGCGGCTTCACACACAGCGATGTGTAGTGCTGCAGGAACAAGCAACAACATCGTACCGGCAGCAGCAGCAATATTATGAAAAGGAGCGACATGTCACCGATCAACGATTTTGGACGTTTTTGCTATCGGTGATCGTTGCTCCTAGGGTTTACACGCTGTGATGTCGGTAACGGCGCCGGATGTGTGTCACTAAAGACGTGACCCCGACAATATATCGTTACCGATGTCGCAACATGTAAAGTCCGCCTTAGTCTATTGACGATCAGATTTTTGGGCAGCATCTGCCACAGCATCCCTGATATTGTTCAGAGAAGTGGACTGTTTTCCTTCACAGTAAATCACCCATTTGAGAAGGGCCCCCTAAGTTCTCAATAAGGTTTAAGTCAGGTGAAGAAGGGGGTCATGTCATTATTCTTGCACGTTTAAAGAGAACTTGTAACTTGAAGCAATGTTATTAATCTGCAGATATGGAGTTAAGCTGCAGGTTAAAAGTATTTGTAACCTGCCAGACGCTTTCACTTTGAATTATGGTGTCGGGAGGAATTGAAGTTTAATCATCCCGGCAGCATTTTGGGTTTGTCAGGGGGTGTCTCTGGCACGGGTTCAGTTACCGTTCTGTATATTGATAGCTGCAGCTGTAACTGCACCCCACGCATTGTCTGACAGTTCACTCAGCATTTGAACAGGTTGTCAGTCATTGCGGGGTCGCGGCTATAGCCTTCGCTCTTGATTCTCAGAATGGTGACTGAATCCGCACCAGCACAACCCCCGTGAATGAAACCTGAATGCATCGGGCAGGCTCCAAACGCCTTTAAGGGCCATTTACATGCTGCGACATCACTGGGGTCACAGTGTTTGTGACGCACATCTGGCGCCGTTGGCGACATCGCAGCGTGTGACAGGCAGGAACGACCTTAAACGATCGCAAAAGAGACAAAAATCGTTGGTATATGAGAGGTTGTTCATTTACCAAAAATCGTTGTCTCGTACGTAGCGAGGTTGTTCTTCGTTTCTGCGGCATCACATATCGCTATGTGTGACATCGCAGGTGCGACGATCATCTCCTTACCTGCGTCCACCGGCAATGAGGAAGGAAGGAGGTGGGCGGCATGTTCAGGCCGCTCATCTCCACCCCTCCTCTGCTATTGGATGGCCATTTTGTGACGTTGCTGTGACGCCGAACGCACCTCCCCCTTGAAGGAGGGATTGTTCGGTGGTTACAGCGACGTCGCAGAACAGGTATGTGCGTGTGACGCTGCCGTAGCGATCACCACATATCGCACCAACGACGGGGGCGGGTGCTAACGCTCGCGACATTGCTAGCAATCGCTAGCTATGTGGCATCGTGTAAAGCGCCCTTTACTTGCTAGCCAAGCCATGGAGTATTTCAATGCATGCTATTGAATGTTGTCCTGCATGAAAATCATGTTTTTTGAAAGTCAAACTTTTTCCTATACCACTTGAAGAAAATGTCTTTTACAAACCTGTAGTAGGTTTGGGAGCTGCTTGTGAGTCCATCGTCAACGCGAAAGGGTCCAATTATTTCATTTTTAATGGGGTTCAGTCCTAGACCCCTTTTCTTCTCTCTGTACACTGCCCCTATTGGATAAACCATCAGCAGATTTGGTTTTCAATACCATATATATGCTGATGACACATCTGCTCCTGACATCACACTCGCATTACTACAAAATACCAGTGATTGTCTGTCTGCTGTCTCTAACATCATGGCCTCCCTGTATCTAAAACAGAATCTGTCAAAAACGGAACTTTTCATGTTTTCTCGCTCTACTAACCTTCATAAACCCAATATTGCTATTTCTGTGTGTGGTTCGACTGTCACTTCCCAGCAGCACGCCCACTGCCTTGGGTTATATTTGACTCCTATCTCACTCCCTATATCCGATCACTATCTTCACTCCCTTCATCCGATCACTCACTCGCCCATGTCACCTCCACTTCAAAAACCTCTTTAGAATTTTACATTTTCTTACTGTTGACTCTGCAATAACTCCCACTGTCGCTCTTATTCATTCTCGTCTGGACTATTGCAACTCTCTACTAATCTGTCTCCCTTTTACTAAACTGTCCTCTCTCAAATCCATCCGGAATGCAGCAGCCAGGGTTACAGTCCTCTCTAACCACCAAACCGATTCTTCTACCCTGTGCCAGTCTTTGCACTTGTTCCCATCCGCTACAGAGTACAATATAAACTTATCACTCTCTCCACAAAACTCTCCACAGTTCTGTACCACGTTACATCTCTTACCTCATTTCTGTCTATTATCCGATCCATGCCCTCCATTCTGCTAATGACCTAAGACTGACATCCTTTGAGCCAAACCTCCCACTCCCATAGCCAAGACTTCTCATGAGCTGCGCCAGTTCTCTGGAATGCACTATCCAGAACAATTTGATAATGCCTAATACTTACAGTTTTAAGCGTGCTCTAAAAAACACATTTTTTTTAGACTGACCTATCATCTCACTTCACTTCTAACTTTTCCTGTTGCCCTCACAAAATTTTTTTTACAAATCTGGTCCTTTTTGTCATTTGTTTACAGCTTCCATGCACTTAATAGACCTCTGTACAGTACATGTACTTGTACACATACTGGCTGGTGACCAGTTCATACAGAGTTATTTAAATTCCCTATGTATTATATTGGTAGCCGGACCATACAATTCAAGCACTTTTTACCATTTACCTTTTGGGGCTCCCCTGATAACAGCTGCCTGGCTTCCATTAAAAGTTCAATCATGACACCCACTTGACTGCATAGAAATCCATTGTAAGCTGCTAAGGACTGGAGAATCTGTATTATGACATTCCCAGTCATATTGAGTCTACTACTGGCCTCTCCTGTCATTATTAAACATTCAAGAACAAGAAGAAAGAGCGGGCATTTACCAGCAGTATAAAATGTCTTTCTTTATTTGGGCTTCATATAAGAAGAAGATGCAGAGAGTGTGTGGACGATGGCCTTTCTGCGCTTCCAAGCACTTCTACGGGTCCTATCAAATAGGACCCGTAGAAGCGCTGGAAAGCTTTAAAAAGTGATCAAAATGTTGTAGGTATCCCAAATGGTATCAATAAAAATGTCAACCTGCCCCGCAAAAAATGAGGCTTCACACAGCACCATCAACTAAAAAATTAAAACATAACTGGTGTTGTAAAAAGGCAACAATGGCATTTTTAATTTTTTAATTTTAAAAACATTTTTTGACCACTATAATAATAAATAAAAGCTAATCACGTTTAGTATCGCAGTAATCGTACTGATGAAGAGAATCATTTTACCTGGTCATTTTTCCATACAATGTGCGCAATAAAAACAATTCCCAAAAACAGGAGGGTTTTTTTTTTTTTTACAATTTCTACACACTATTCATTTTGCCCCCGTTTTGCAGTACACTAAGTGGTAAAATGAATGGTGTCAATCAAAAGTTCAACTCATCTCTCCAAAAAATAAGCTTTCATTTACATATGGGAATAAAAATATTATGGCTTTTGGAAAGAGACAAAAAATGAAAATTCAAAAACAGAAAATGGCCATGTTGGGAAAGTGGTACAGATACCTAGAAAATTAGGTTATCTGCTATACAATTTTCCATTATATGTGCGGTATATCGTTGATAATAGACATTTTACTGAGAAGTGGAATGATTGAGTCGCTGCAGATTTACAATGCAGAACACATAGGAAGAGGAAGATTTCATGTACTAGTTAATTTCCCAAAGCACATTCCTGTTTTTAAGATGTGGAAATGTTCAGGAAAGCTGAATTCCCTTCAAGGAATCTTCTACATTAATGATTGAACACTGACATAATGATTGAACTCTTGTCCTTCCTATTTTCCCACACTGGAAGAAAAATTAATTTCTGTGGTTGTAAGGGCAACTCCATTGTATACCAACAGTGAACTCTCACCTCTGTGTTCATTTGTGCAAGGCAAGGAAGCAGGGATGTGATGAGCAGCATTAATAAGAGGAGATAAAAGATGCTCTGGCCTTTTGAGTCTTGTGAGATGCAACAGCATATGTAGCAGAAATGTGCCGATTGCTCTTGAGGTTACAACAGGGCAGCAAGCAGAAGCTTCGGAATATCAATTGTGAAATTCTTGCTATACTCCTGAGCTTTGAATGAAATGCACTGCCTGGAATTTACACGCATTACTTTTCTCTTTTAGAAGATCTTAAAAGGGCAATCCTATTGAGTTGGGATTTTTTTGTGTTTTAGCTGAAAAGGGATTATAGTCATCTTTTTTATATGTATAAAAAGGTAAAAGCACTAAAATCCCTAAGGAGGAAACTGCTGTGCAGCCGGTGAGAAGAGAGCCCCGGCACAGGCTAGGCATGTTCTCCAATGTCTCTTGATTATGTGAACGCACATCAATGTTTGCACTTGGGTCCTAGAGTTATGTTGTTTTACGTGTGTGTTTATTTTTGTTGCCAGATATATATTAAAGGGAAACTGTCACATTCCAAAACATTCTCAATCTGCAGGTTAATAGCTGTCCACCACACTCAAACGTTATGCCTTCTGCCAGTCTTCAGCTTTCAGTTCTAGAGGTGGGGCTGGAACAGCTCATTCACTGCTCTGTACGTAGTGAGCAAAGACTTTAACCACTGTCTGACACTGACTGACAGCTAGCTCAACAGAGTATCAGTACTGTGTCGGCTGTCAGTCAGTACTGGGGCATTATTACAGATGCCACTCTCTAAATATTGAGCCCTGACTAAAGCCACTGCAACAGCGCCTCTATGATTGAAAGGAGGGGGCTTCTGGAAGGTACAAAGAAAACTTCCCTTCCTCCCGGTAGAGACGGGCTTTCAGTGCTGCAGCCAGGCTTTCAGTGCTGCAGCCAGGCTTTCAGTGCTGCAGCCAGGCTTTCAGTGCTGCAGCCAGGCTTTCAGTGCTGCAGCCAGGCTTTCAGTTCGGCAGCCAAGCAGCTTTGGGACACTATAAACCGATAGATTAACCCAATATATGCAGGTTAATAGCGTTTGGGGACGTGACTACGGTACTCACCAGTATGATAATATTCACCAAACTTTATTCCTTGATGAAGCGATATCAGGCATGAAATAGCTGTTGCCTTTGTATGTAGGGTATTCCACGTGCCTCCTCACTGTATTTTAATGGCTTTGGATTTAAGTTTGCCGAATGATAACATATTGGTGAGTGCTGCAATTCATATTTTAAAGTACCATTCCAGTGCTTTGATGTGTGCTCATCATTGGAGCGGTGCGCTAAGGCGGGTTTTACACGCTGCGACATCACTAGCAATTGCTAGCGATGTTGAGCACGATAGCACCCGCCCCCGTCGTACATGTGATATCTGGTGCTTGCTGCCGTACATTATCGCTACGGCAGCTTCACACGCACATACCTGGTCGGTGACGTCGCTGTGACCGCCAAACAATCCCTCCTACGCAACGTCACTAAGCGGCCGGGCAATAGAAGCGGAGGGGTGGAGATGAGCGGGACATAACATCCCGCCCACCTTCTCCCTTCCGCATTGCCGGTGGACGCAGGTAAGAAGATGTTTGTCGTTCCTGCGGTTACACACACAGCGATGTGTGGTGCTGCAGGAACGACAAACAACATCGTATCTGCAGCAGTAATGACATTATGGAAATGAAAGATGTGACACAGATCAGCAATTTTTTACACTTTGCACTCGTTCATCGTCGCACCTAGGATTTGCACATTGCAATGTCGCTACTGGCGCCGGATGGGCACCACAACGACATGACCCCGACGATACATCGGTAGCGATGTCGCAACGTGTAAAGCCCGCCTAAGTATCCTTTTTTCGACAACACTCCATTCCCATGGTGCCATCAAGTGTCTGGGATTTCTTACTGGCCTGAAGGCAGAACTTACGTCACAAGCGCTCAATACAAGTGTATGAGAGCCAGAATGAGGGTCTCATAGACTTATATTGAGTTGTGACCTTTGGCTTGCTCTATGAAACACTGGAGCATCCGGCAGGTCACAAATAACTGGACACTGACCGGAGCTACGCTAAAAACAGATGGAGACACCGGAAGGTGAGTATCAAACAGGTTCAGGGGACTTGATGTAAAGCACCACTGTAGCGGAAATGCTGAAGTGGCTATGTACGCAGGTTGGTTTTTTTTGTGTGCTTCTTTTCAGCACGTAAAAAGCATGTTTTGGCAGCAAAAAAGCAGCTGAAAAAATGTACATTGGCACACTTTTTTTTCATGCTTTTTTGTGCTTTTTTTTATTTTAAAGTTATGGCGCTTGCAGGGGTTCAGGTGTTGTACCGGGTCCCCAGTTCTCACTACACAGAGCGGTGCCCGCGTCGCTCACGGCAGTTTAACCCACTGAATGCTATGATCAATGCGATTGCAGGATTCAGGAGGCAGGGAGAGGAATCACTGACCTCTTCCTGGTGATCAGGTCCCTGTAATGTGATCACAGTGACCCGATCGCTGCCATAGTGAGCCTGGGACGTCACCATGTTGTATGCACAGTGTGAGGCAAAGTGCTGCGCTACAATGCACTGTAGTGATAAAGCACAGCAGGGGATTATAGAAACGCAGAAAAAATTGCAGAACCAATTGACATGCTGCTTCTTTTTTTGCAACAAAATCTGCAAGGAAAAAACAAGCAACATGTGCACAGCAAGTCACGATTCTCCTAGACTTTTCTGGGATGCATTTTTCCTTGCAGTATTGATTAAAATCTGCAAGGAAGAACGCACCGTGTGCACATAGCCTAAATATATGTTTTGCAACTCTCTTCTAAAATTTCTATTTATCATTGCTGTGCACCACTGAGATGTTCAGGTTGTGTTTTCTTCTGAGTGCCAGGACAATTTTTCTTTTTTCTTTTTTTTTATTTAAATTTTATTATATGTATTTTCCAAACGTTTTCATCCCATTTGAGCTTCCACTTATGATCAATTGATATAATGGAGAAAAGAGTATGGAGAAAGGCTACTTCACAGTAAAAAAAAACCCAAAAACATGTATGTCCCCTTCATCACTGGGTGTTATTAGTTCTTCATGTTGCAGATTTAAGCTTTCAGCAAAATAATCAGCTGAACATGGAGGATTACAGGAAGAATGGACACATACAAACCAACGCGGTCCAACAGTGAATTTTTGCTAAACTTTATCGGTTAACATAGGGTCATCAACACCGTCCCTCAAGTGTAATTCTGAAGTTGCAATTGCTCCAAACTCCAAAGATTCCAATATGGTTGCAAGTCTGAAAGAGCGGCTCTTAAAATATAAATGGCTGTTGTAAAAAGTGAAATATTGTGCTCATTAACTTTCTGTTCTCATTTTAATACTAGCGGTTTTGGGGCTATTTCCTGCTGTGTTTCTTTTTATTAAATACACTGGAAATAAGCTATCACTCCACTAGATGTAAAACACTGATATGTAGCTTTTACTTAAGCCAGTGTAAAAAAAAATATACAAAAGAGTATGTTGCTTGGAGATCTGCTCTAAAAAGGCTTCTTTGAGTTCTCCAGTCATTTCTGTTTTACTAAAGAAATAATAATCCAACCTCACATTTCTGGAACACTTTTCTTACTCTTTTGTGCCATACCGCTGTTACGCCTCTTATAAGTGTACTAGAAGGTGGCCCGATTCTACGCATCGGGTATTCTAGAATTTACGTATTGTGTAGTTCATGTATGATTTTTGTTATATATATATATATAGATGTTGTTGTGTGTAGTTACCAAGTGTTTGTGTACGGCGCTGTACATGTTCTGGGTGTGGCGGGGGGTGAGAGCGGTGTTGTATGTGTGTTGCGTGTGTTGCGTTGTTTGTGGAGCGCTGTGTGTCTGTAGCGTTGTGTGTGTGTGTGTGTTGTGCGGTTTGTGTGTGTGTGGTGTGTTTTGGGGGGAGGTATGTTTTGAGCAATGTGTGTGTTGTGCGGTATGTGCGTATATTTGTGTGTGCTGCGGTGTTTGTGTGTTGGGTGTTGTGTGTGCAGCGTTGTCTGTGTGTGTGGGTGTCTGTGTAGGGCGTTGTTTGTGGTTCCCAGTGTGTGTGTGTTGTGCAGTGCGCGTGTGTGTGTGTGTGTGTGTGTTGGGGGGAGGTGTGCACCTCCCATCGTGCTCCATCCCCCATGCTGCGCACTCCCCATCGTGCTGCATCCCCCATGCTGCGCACTCCCAAACGTGCTCCATCCGCCATGCTGCGCACTCCCAAACGTGGTCCATCCGCCATGCTGCACACTCCCAAACGTGCTCCATCCGCCATACTGCGCACTCCCCATCGTGCTGCATCCCCCATGCTGCGCACTCCCAAACGTGCTCCATCCGCCATGCTGCGCACTCCCCATCGTGCTCTATCCGCCATGCTGCGCACTCCCAAACGTGCTCCATCCCCCATGCTGCGCACCCCCCATCGTGCTCCATCCCCCATGCAGCGCACTCCCCATCGTGCTGCATCCCCCATGCTGCGCATTCCCAAACATACTCCATCCGCCATGCTGCGCACTCCCAAACGTGGTCCATCCGCCATGCTGCGCACTCCCAAACGTGCTCCATCCGCCATACTGCGCACTCCCCATCGTGCTGCATCCCCCATGCTGCGCACTCCCAAACGTGCTCCATCCGCCATGCTGCGCACTCCCCATCGTGCTCTATCCGCCATGCTGCACACTCCCAAACGTGCTCCATCCGCCATGCTGCGCACTCCCAAACGTGCTCCATCCGCCATGCTGCGCACCCCCATCATGCTCCATCCGCCATGCTGCGCACTCCCAAACGTGCTCAACCCGCCATGCTGCGCACTCCCAAACGTGCTCCATCCGCCATGCTGCGCACTCCCAAACGTGCTCCATCCGCCATGCTGCGCACTCCCAAACGTGGTCCATCCGCCATGCTGCGCACTCCCAAACGTGCTCCATCCGCCATGCTGCGCACTCCCCAACTTGCTCCATCCGCCATACTGCGCACTCCCAAACGTGCTCCATCCGCCATACTGCGCACTCCCTATCGTGCACCATCCGGCATGCTGCGCACTCCCCAACGTGCTCCATCCGCCATGCTGCGCACTCCCAAACGTGCTCCATCCGTCATGCTGCGCACTCCCAAACGTGCTCCATCCGCCATGCTGCGCACTCCCAAACGTGGTCCATCCGCCATGCTGCGCACTTCCAAACGTGGTCCATCCGCAATGCTGCGCACTCCCAAACGTGGTCCATCCGCCATGCTGCGCACTCCCAAACGTGCTCCATCCGCCATGCTGCTCACTCCCAAACGTGCTCCATCCGCCATGCTGCGCACTCCCAAACGTGCTCCATCCTCCATGCTGCGCACTCCCAAACGTGGTCTATCCTCCATGCTGCGCACTCCCAAACGTGGTCCATCCGCCCAGCATCAGCCTTTTCTGTCCCTAGCATCAGCCTCTCTCCTCCCAGCCTACCCCAGCCTCAGTCTCCCTCAGCATCAGCCTCTCTTCTCTCAGCCTCCCCCTCCCAGCCTTCCCCAGGATCAGCCTCTCTCATCCCAGCATCAGCCTCTCCTCCCAGCATCAGCCTCTCCTCTCTGTTCCCAGCATCAGCCTCTCTCCTCCCAGCCTTCCCCAGCATCAGCCTCTCTCCTCCCAGCCTCTCTGTCTTCCCAGCCTCCCCCAGCATCAGCCTCCCCCAGCATCAGCCTCTCTCCTTCCAGCCTCCCCCAGCATCAGCCTCTCTCCTTCCAGCCTCCCCCAGCATCAGCCTCCTTCTCCCAGCCTTCCCCAGGATCAGCCTCTCTCCTCCCAGCCTCCGTCCTCCCAGCCTCCCCCAGCATCAGCCTCCCCCAGCATCAGCCTCTCTCCTTCCAGCCTCCCCCAGCATCAGCCTCCCCTTCCCAGCCTTCCCCAGGATCAGCCTCTCTCCTCCCAGCCTCCTTCAGCATCATCCTTCCCCTCCCAGTCTCCCCCAGCATCAGCCTCCCCCTCCCAGCCTTCCCCAAGATCAGCCTCTCTGCTCCCAGCCTCCTCCAGCACGCTGTGCTCCTCTGCCGACACTCACACACACACGATCGCATACACTCACACACACAACCGATCGCATACACTCACACACACAACCGATCGCATACACTCACACACACCCGATCGCATACACTCACCCACACCCGATCGCATACACTCATACACACCCGATCGCATACACTCACACACACCCGATCGCATACACTCACACACACAGACACTGACGAAATCGCACATACACGCTGATACTCACAACATCCGGAGATACCACATGCTTCTGGCCATGTGATCCTCCGTCAGGTCCTGGAAGGTCACAGCAGCACAGTATCGAGGCCGAGAAGCAAGCGATATCGCCGGATGCTGTGAGTGTGTGGATGCGATGTGTGTGTGAGGTGTGTGTGAGAGTGAGTGTGATCTGATGTGTGTGTATGTGTGTGTGTGTGCTGTTATGTGTGTGCGTGTGGATCTTCCGCCGCTGCAGGACCTTGATGTGCTGGTAACTATGGTAAGCATGGTTACCAGCGCATCACGTCCCCCACTCGCACGGGAGCCCACACCAGCATACGGCGGCAAGGCCAGCAATGCGAGGGTAAGTGTCGGCTGGGTTGGCGGCGTACGCTTATGTGGGCTCCCGTTGGGGGGGGGGTTGTACAGTACTCACCTGGGAGCTGTGACCGTGTCAGTTCGGAGAATGCGCGGGAGGGGGGAGGGGAGCAGAGCTAGCGTCCATTGCGTGATGGGGGCGGGGCGTGGCGTGGCCGAGTTGCCAATGCCTGCAGGGTGCCGGGGCGAGAGGCCAATCTGTGGGGGGGGTCGGAGCCTGGGCGAGCGGCTGGCCAATCCGTGTGGGGGGCGGGGCCATGGCGAGCCCAGCGGCCAATCAGCTTTGTGTCACCGTAAGGACACAATGTCACCGGAAGGACACAATTTTGAAGCATGACAGACAGACAGACAGACAGAATAAGGCAATTATATATATAGATGAATAAATTAACATTTGGGTGTACGAGTTGGAGGTCTGTCACTGCACACGGTCCTCGTCACATTATTCAGAAATGTCCAGGAGGCATAAAGGAGTATTGCAGAGTTAAAGGAAGAAATACTTTAGAATTATTATTTTATAAAGAAGAAATATTTCTTAAAAAATGAATCAAGAGAAATGAGGGGTGAGCTTAAAATATTTACAGCTCAATCCAGTCAATTACTGGTAGATATTTCCTCCATTTATAAAAATGTATCAATGTATTTGTTTTTTTGTGGGCAAGAACTTTTTTTTTAATCCAATATTGTTAGTGTACGTAAAGGGAACATGTCATGTTGAAAATGTTATCTCATCTTTAGATTGGATCTTATAGAGCAGGATGAGCTGAGCAGATTGATATACATTTTTGTGGAAAACGTCCAGTGGGCGGTGCTACTCAATCACTGACAATTATCACTGAATGCACATTCATACAGAGAAGACTGTCAATCACTAAGTAGCATCGCCCACTGGACTCATCTGCAGACAATCAACAATGATTTCAATCAATAAATCACACATTATACTGAATCTTTTCCTATAAACCTATATATCGTTCTGCTCCACTTCTCCTTCTCTATACCATGCTGTCCACAGATTGGACTACATGTACAATGTGACCGGTTCCCTGTTATTTGATACTTAACTGAATGTACATTGAATATTTTACATATATGTTACATTATTCTTTGCCCATTATCTATCTTCTTGTCTTACAGATGTTTTCCCTCTGCACAAGATCTTCCACTTGTGGGACACACTGCTCTTGGGGAACGCCTCGTTTCCTTTCTGTATTGGAGTGGCTATTTTGCAGCAGCTGAGAGTCCGGCTTCTTGCTAATGGATTTAATGAATGCATTCTGCTATTTTCAGATTTACCAGGTATGACATTGCCCATAAATTGAAATGAACTTGATCTCATCTGATAAAGCCCCATGAACAACTGATAGATTATTATTTGTCAACTCTACATTTATGGTTTGGATGCATCCATGTACTGTTCCTCTATAAGATGCATCCATATTTGAAGTAGCATGCTCGCGAATATTTAAATAGTTATACCACCCAAAAATATCAAGTTATGCCCTATTCAAAGGGGTGATCTGACAAATGGGACCCCCAGCAATCCTCATTTCAGAGCTTTGGGGCCCTGAGAATCAGGTTCTGCAGCCCTCTCTTCCATAGAGCAGAGGTGCATATAGTGAACCTCCTCTTCATCCATTGGCTATGGGAATTTTGTAGACAGCCGGGCGCTGTTCTCTGCTTTCTTCAGCAACCACATTTACAATGAGTGGACCGAATGCCGAACATGACTGCCAGCAATCAGCAAGTTGGGGCCTATCAACTGGACACAAGATAACTTGACCTTGCGTATTAAGG
The DNA here is from genome assembly GCF_048569485.1 of Anomaloglossus baeobatrachus. Lineage (NCBI taxonomy): Eukaryota > Metazoa > Chordata > Amphibia > Anura > Aromobatidae > Anomaloglossus > Anomaloglossus baeobatrachus. The sequence continues at coordinate 280,249,648 of NC_134353.1, read as the reverse complement.
GAGTTGCAGAACATTAGGCCCACGTATCACTGTTGAGAAAAGATGGTCTTGTTGTCCATATCAGGCAGTTTGTTGTCCATATCGACTTATTTTTGATTTCTCCAGTACAGTTTAGAATTATTTTGATTGCTTATTACAAGCAACAGCTTTGGTATATTCGGATAACAGTGGTTCTGTTGTTCAGTTAGGATATGTAGTGGTCATATATGCTGGTTAATTTTATGCTATCATAGCCAAAAAATTAGTTCTTTTAAAAAAAGTAAATAGAAGAAAGTATCACAGCACTCAAAAAGATAGTGTCAAAACAAGTGGGTTCCATTTTACGCCAAAAAAACCCTGTTACATTTCAACCATGTTTTGCTTTTATCAGGCTTCGGTGGAGTAAACACCTCACATGTTTTGACGCTATCTTTTTAAGTGCTACATTGTTTATTCATTTTGACTGTTTGCTGACTGGTACGAAGTGGCGTTCCACCTGCACTTCACAATTTTTTACTGGTTAGGATGTTCTTATGATACTTATTTTTTTAAAACTTCTGTGACTTCTGTGATCCATATTTCTTTTGGTGCATTTACAGTTTCCAACTTGAGACCGCTATATCCTGTTAAGACAGACCAACCACATTTCCCATGAACACAGAACAATCACTATCAGATCATTCTATACACATAAACTGTAATTATTCTCCTCTGTACATGCCTATTTACATAGAAATATGTGCTGTTGTGAAAAATATTTTTAAGCAAGCTTTGAAATAATTTCCCCCAAACAATGAGCATTTTGATCTTTTGGCAAGTGATAGGCAATCTGTTTACACTTGGCGATTAGCGGGAAGGAATCATTCACAATATTCAGTCAGTGTAAATGCACTCTAAGGTTCGATGCTGATTACACTATGAATCACCAGAAATCACAAGGATATCTCCAATTGAACACTAGAATAAGTTTTTCATGATTACCCATTTAAACATCACAACATTCTTCATATCATGAATTCATGTATTTTACTGTAGGAGAGTAATGGCTAGCCTGATGTGCCATGTACTTATTTGATCAATTAGTGATGGGTCCAACACTGTTAGGTACTCGATCAAGCATCAGTGTGCTCGGGTAATCGCGGTGCTCAGCCGAATAATGTGATGCTTGGATGTGTCGTCCGTGAAACAACAACCACAACGCACAGGCTTGCTTCACTGCGTGATGTGTGCAGGCACCCAATAGTTGATGCGCCTGACAGTACCATAAATTTCCGTCCATACATCTGTTTATTCTTGCCGTATGGAAGGTGTGTTGCCTGCAGCATATCAGGAAGGATAGCAGTCAGCTGTGGACTAGCACTGCTATTACTCCCGAGGACAAATTCCTGTCTCTGAAGAACCACAATGTCCCAACTTGAATTCTTTGTCCAGTTCAGAGAGGAAATTAATCCAATATACCTGATATACTTGAGTAGTATGTTTTATTATTTGGTCTTGGGGAGAAAACGGTGAATATTTCTTAAATCAGATCTTGTTTACATGATTATTTGACATATCCTGTTAATTTCCGGCTATCCCATTCCAGAATGTGCGCTTTATTGACAGGTGAATATTGACAGTAGTTCAGTCCATAATACCGTTTTTCTTTTGTACAAATAATTTGAAGTTTATTAACTACTCAGGACATATGCATCACATTGCCTTCTTCAGGCTTGGGTAAATATCTATTTATATGCTAGGTAGAATATTTATTTATGTATTTATTTGGAATATATAGATTCAAAATCTGAAAAAATAATTACTGTTCAAACTGCCTTGATTTTTTTTTACTTTCTAATGAGTTAGGGAGAAAAAAACCAGTGTTAGAGACAAAGGGCCCAATTAATTAATGCTGCCATTTCATACACTAGTCTTAACAATGGCCATGCAGGACTAAGATGTATCTAATACATTAAGGCTACTCGAAGAATGGCGCATCATTGGTGTTTTACTCCACATAGGGAAAACTGTCATAAGTTACACATAACTTTTGAAGAATCTGTCAAGTGGATATTGCCGCACGCTGTCGCGCCCATGCTCCACCCATCTTGGCAGACCTGACCGGGACTGTCATGAAAAAGGCAAAAGTTTCAAACACTGTACATCTTTTCAAAATATTTGACATCAGATATCTGGTGAAAACACTTTGTAATTCTGGCAAATACAACAAATCTTAGAAAACTTTGGCTCTGATTTATCAAAGTAGAAAACTTTGAGTGAAGATTGATTTATTAGGGTATATTAAAATTTAACCTTTATTCTATGCATTTAAAACAAAAACTAAGCAATATTAAAATAGAAAAGGGTTTGACCCTGCAAGTCACAACTCACACATCGCCCAAAGCTGTGTACAATTCTCAAAGGGGCTGAAATTATGTCCCTTGGGCAAGGTAATCAGAGGGACAGCCAAATAATTGTGTTGAAAACATTTTAGGTCTGCACTATCAGTGGATAGTATATAACCAATATAATAAGGACAGTAGTCCCACTATGTTTAGACCAGGATCACATAAAATGGATATACAATAAGTGTGGCTCCACACACGACACCACAAGCAAAAGGATAAAAGGATATATATTTCCTAAGTGTGGCTTCACAGAGGGCACCACAAAACTAAGGACATATATCCCCTTTTATCTGTTATCAACACATAAATTAAGCACAAAAAAGAAAGATCTCACCCATTCAGACGATCTTCTAATGCTTATCACAGCATCTCTTGCTGACAGGGTCAATATTAGGCTTGGATTCCAGGTTGGGATAAACTCACCCTAACCCCCTTTGACTCCCGTCCTGACAAGGACGGTCCACAGTTGAACCTGTTGTTGTCCTTGTAAATAAAGCCCCACATGCCTCCCGACGCGTTTCGTCACAATCAGTGTCTCTTCAGGGGGCCAAGCATGGGTTACAAATATCAGGGCCAGTAATGGTGTGATACCTGCAAGGTTCAACCACCAAATGCTGCAAACCAGTGGTTTGATGTCATATCCCTTCTGTACCAGTCTGTCTACTGTAACATTTATAGGTATTTTGTATGTAACCCCTTCTCATGTACATCACCATGGAATGAATGGTGCTCTATAGATATATATTAATAATAAAAAAATAATCCCTGAAAAGTGACATCCTCTCCAGAATGTCAGCCACTGGGTGTCTCTACTGTCTAATGTACAGCCCACTTCTTTTTGTCACCTATAATCCGTATCATAGCAGCAGAAATGCCGAGACGGTTTACAGGAAGTGGGGGCTTTTTTTGTCTTTTTGCTACTGTCTTACTGTCCTTCGATCTTTGTGCAGACACGAAAAAAGAATCTGGCTGTCAATGTGTGTAGGCCACTTCGTGGTATACTGTAGATGTAGATAACTAATTGTGGGGCAGCTTGCCCTATCTCCAAGCTACCTGTACACAGAGGTTGGGACTCGAGGATGGATGATAATGACACCCCTTGTCGACTTTCTCTAATTACTCCGATACAATCCCTATAATAAAATCGTGAATAGAGGGAATTCTAATATCATTATATTAAGTAAATACATCCAGAATCTAATCCACACGTGCCAAATTCGTATAAGATTTAAATTCTCAAGGCAGAATTGTCAGAATGTTGTAGGTTGTGTTATCAATCCCAAAGATAAAACCAGCAGTTAATTCAAAAATGTGTGTTATTTGTCCCAGAGAATGAACCACAATAGATTCTAAAAAGAAAAACCCTATATATCACAATAGTCTGAGAATTCGTCCACTAAGGCTATGTGCCCACATAGCGTATTTTCATGCAGTTATGCTGCGTTCTGCACCGCAGCGTAACTGCATGCATCCTGCGTCCCCAGCAAAATCTATGAAGATTGTGCATTATCCATGCCCACGTGGCATATTAGCACGCAGCGCTTCGGCTGCTGCCGAAGTGCTGCGTTCTAAGAAGTGACATGTCACTTCTTTTGTGCGCTTTGCATGCAGCCCCCGCTCTGTCTATGGGAGGGGCTGCATCCAGAGCGCATGAAATCGGCTTTTCAGTACGCACTGTTTCTGCAGCGATTTGAAGCGTCCGTGTGCTGCTCAAATCGCTACAGAAATTTCTGCAGGGACAGAACGCAACGTGGGCACATAGCCTAATGGTTAGAGTGGTATATTTATCATCTCAAAGACCCACACAATAATAAGACCCACATAGAAACAAAAATACAAATATAGCAAGTAGATCACCTTGTCAAAGTATATGTCTAGTGAGAATGGTATACTCCTCCTATCAGTACGTTTCCCATCCCTATTTTGAAGGTTTATAAAGAGATCCTGTGGAAGAATGTAATTCCCTTGTTTCCTTCCAGCACTCACGTATAATATGGTCAGTTGTGTCAATGCTAGCGGGGTGCCGATGGATTACTGTCTCCTGATGGGCACAACCAAATGACATCACTGGTTGGTGTGCCTTCCACCTGAAAGGCACATCCTCCAGACATTTGTCTCTCACTTGCTATACTTTGCCACTTGAACCCAACTTCTACCTTAATAATAGTACTGAGGATGTGATTAATTATATATAAGTTTCAATTTTTGCAGAGAACCACAAGCTACACAATGTACAGTACCTTGCGAAAGTATTCGGGCCCCTTGAATTTTTTTAACCTTTTCCCACATTTCAGGCTTCAAACATAAAGATAAAAATGTTAATGTTATGGTGAAGAATCAACAAGTGGGACACAATTGTGAAGTTGAACGAAATGTATTGCTTATTTTAAACTTTTGTAAAAAAGAACAAACTGAAAATTGGGGCCTGCAATATTATTTGACTCCTTTACTTTCAGTGCAACAAACTCACTCCAGAAGTTCATTGAGGATCACTAAATTAACCAATGTTGTCCTAAATGACTGATGATGATAAATATAAGCCACCTGTTTGTAATCAAGTCTCCGTATAAATACACCTGCTCTGTAATAGTCTCAGTGTTCTGTTTAAAGCACAGAGAGCTTCATGAAGATCAAGGAACACAACAGGCAGGTCTGTGATACTGTTGTGGAGACGTTTAATACCGGATTTGGTTACAAAAAGATTTCCACAAGGTTAATCATCCCAAGAACCACTGTGCAAGCAATCATATTGAAATGGAAGGAGTATCATACCACTGCAAATCTACCAAGACTTGGCGATCACTCAATAATTTCATTTCAAACAAGAAGAAGACTGATCAGAGATTCAGCCAAGAGGCCCATGATCACTCTGTTGAACTGCAGAGATCTACAGCTGATGTGGGAGAGTCGGTCCATAGGACAACAATCAGTCGTACACTGCACCAATCTGGCCTTTATGGAAGAGTGGCAAGGAGAAAGCCATTTCTCAAAGATATCCATAAAAAGTGTCATTTAAAGTTTGCCACAAGCCACCAAACATGTGGAAGAAAGTGCTCTGGTCAGATGAAACCAAAATTGAACTTTTGGGCACAATGCCAAACGATATGTTTGGCATAAAAGCAACAGAGCTCATCACCCTGAACACACCATTCCCACTGTCAAACATGGTGGTGGCAGCATCATGATTCGGGCCTGCTTTTCTTCAGCAGGGACAGAGAAGATGGTTAAAACTGATGGGAAGATGGATGGAGCCATATACAGGACCATTCTTGAAGAAAACCTGTTTGAGTCAGCAAAAGACCTGAGACTGGGATGGAGATTTGTCTTTCAACAAGACAATGATCCCAAACATAAAGCAAAATCTACAATAATTCACAAATAAACGTATCCAGGTGTAATCTCAGCAAAAGGTGGCACTAGAAAGTATTAACTTTAAATGGCTGAATAATATTGCACGCCACAATTTTCAGTTTATTCTTTTCTGTAAAAGTTTAAAATAAGCAGTAAATTTCGTTCAACTTCACAATTGTGTCCCACTTGTTGATTCTTCACCATAACATTAAAAATTTTTATCTTTATGTTTGAAGCCTGAAATGTGGGAAAAGGTTTAAAAATTCAAAGAGGCCGAATACTTTCGCAAGGCACTGTAATACAGAGTATGCATGAAGCATTTTTGCTTAGGAACTTGTAGGATAGCAGGATACTGTTTTGTATTAAAATAGATATGGACTATAACAAAAATAACTTAAAAACCTTGATATTATAAATGTATAGACTTCTTGTTTGAATATTGATATGGTATTCTTGGCCATGTGGAAACATTCAGCAGCTGCAGGAATAGGATGCTATTTGTAATAGACAGCAGGACTACCTACCTTTAGAAACGGCAGCAACAGTTTATTACCATTCCTGTATTCCTTATAGTCAAGTGAGCACTGTGCATATAGGTCAGTAAGTAGTAATAGTGCTTCCTGTTTCCACCTTAGAGATCACTTGAACACTCGGAGGATGTATTAACTGTTGGGGCTTAGCAGCCCAGCTCCACAGTATAATCATAAGTATAAATTTGTACTATAATAATAATGTTTATTTCTATAGTGCTAACATATTCCACAGCACTTTACAATTCAGAGGTTCATATACAAACAACATAAGTAACAGCTATAGACGATACAATATTAAAACAAAACAAAAAAAAGGCAACCCTGCGCATAAGAGCTTACAATCTACAATGAGGTAGGGTGGGGATGAGATGATTGAAGCCTTATTTCTATGGCTAGTATGCTATCCTCCGTTCAGGGGAAATCAGCAATAAAAGAAATCTGATAATGTAGCATTGCCCCCAAAGGTTATTTAAAGGGAACCTGTGAGGTAAAAAAAAAAAGTCTTAACCTGCAGATATGGGGTCAATCTGCAGGTTAATAGCGTTCTGAAGCTGCTCACAGTGGAAGACCTGCTGCCAGGAGGAAATGAACTTTATTCCTTCCGGAAGCCTGTCTTCCAGTCATAGGAGTGAATTAAACCTTAATACTATCTTGTATTGGAATAGCAACAGACATTAAGGCTGCATTCATACATTACGTCTTTTTGGTGGCGTAAACGCGTAATTTTATCTCACAACTTTGAAAGTTAGTTCAGTGGGAGAAGCGTAGTGCTGGTATGCGTAATGCGGTACACTGATTTCTATTTTTACTCTAAGCTCTTTGCCTAATCTTGCTCATGTCCACACAGGAATATTGCTCCTAATGCAGACAATTAGTGTTCACACACAGTACAATACCTGTTTCATTGCCCGTACAGTGCCCACCATAATTTGTATGATGCCCACAGACCCACTCACACACAGTGTGATGCCCTTCATTTCCCCCCACACACAGTATGATGCCCTCCACATTTCCCCCAGACACACGGTATGATACCTCAAGTTCCTCCACACATGCATTATGATGCACAGTTCTCCCAAACATTACAATCCCTACAGTTCCTCTCCATATTGTTCTGTTCCTCCCCACACAATATAGTTTTCCCACTCTCGCCCACACACACAGTATTATATCTCCACCCAATATGATGTCTCCTACAGTTCCCCTCACATTATAATTCCCCCATATGTCTCCACACAGTATAATGCCCCCACAGTATGATTTCTCCACAGTCACTTCTACATGTTATGTCTCCTCTCAGTCTAGGGCTCCATAAGTATGAAGTTCCCACAGTGGCCACCCCACCAGCATTCACTTACCGATGTGTCCTTTCATATCCCTGCTGCATTGATCTGCTTTCTGTTGACTCATCACGTGTCCTGAAAATGTCAGGTGGCCTCAAGGTCCTTGCAGGTTTTTTTAGTCTTCACCCTGTTGAAATGGTTGAGCAGAGATCTGATGGCTCCTTCGTCTACCATTGACTACAACTGTATGTTTGTCCTGAGAACTCATAATGTTGAAGTCAGGACTAGAGATGAGCAAAGTCATTGAAGTTCGGGTTCGGCAGGTGCAGCCGAACTTTAGATACAGTTCGGTTTCGGACCCAGACTTGACCTGACCCCATTGGAAGCCACTGATTGGGCGGTTTGGCTCTCTGCCCACATACAGCCAGCCGTAAACAGAGAACTTCTGGAGGAGGTATAGCGGGTTTTTAGTTAAAGTTTCCCAAGATCCGAAATTATTTTATAAACAATTCAAAATCACACATTGTATTTTTGCACCATGCAAATATGATACATACAGTAATACCTCGGTTTTCGTTGACATCGGTTATCGCCGGTTTCAGATTTTGTTGATTTTTTTCGGAGGAAAATTTGTCTTGGTTCGGATCAGTTGCTTTGGATTTCAGCTGACTTCGTCTGCATGCCCACGTTACTACGCTGATAATTTTGCGACTGCAAAGGGCGAATTGCGTGTCTTCCTGCTCAGAGAGGTGATGTGTAAGCATCACCCTGTAAGTAACGTCCCTGTAGCTGAGTCCCTTGCTAATCAGTTGGCTAATTAGTTAACCTCTTCCTTTTAGCTCCATCATGAGACCAAAGAACGTTTCCAGGGCCAGCAGCCCTTTGAAGAAGAAGGCCAGGAACACCATAGAGTTCAAGAAGGAAATTATTGGGAAATATGAGAGTGGCATTAAAATTGCTGAACTAGGCCGCATGTACAGGAAGTTGCCGTCCACAATAAGGTCCATCATGGCAAAAAAGGAGGCCAATGTAGCGAAAGGCGTGAATATGCTAACAAAACAGGGATTGCAAACAATTGAAGAGATTGAACAGGTATTAATCTGGATCAATCAAAAACAGTTAGATGGTGATTCTGTTTCAGAGGCCATCATATGGGAAAAGGCCAGACTGCTATATTCTGATTTTATTAAGAAAAATCCTGGGACAAGTTCTAGTGCACTTAGTAATTTTAAGGCTAGCAGAGGCTGGTTCGATAAATTCAAGAGGCGCACCGGCTTACACAGTGTTACTAGGCATGGCGAAGCCGCGAGTTCGGACAAGTCTGGCGCAGAAAAATTTGTGACGGAATTCAAAGATTACATAGAGGATGAAGGATTCATCCCTCAACAAGTCTTCAACTGTGATGAATCTGGCCTCTTTTGAAAAAAAAAATGCCAAAGAGGACGTTGATTACACAGGAGGAAAAAGCACTGCCAGGGCATAAGCCTATGAAAGATAGGCTAACTCTTTTGTTTTGTGCTAATTCTAGTGGTGATTGCAAACTGAAGCCATTACTGTACCATTCAGAAAATTCTAGAGTGTTTAGCAGAAACAATGTGATTTAAAAGTAAATTGTGTGTGATGTGGAGGGCAAACAAGAAGGCATGGGTCACAAAGGCAATTTTCATTGAGTGGATGAATGAAATGTTAGGCCGAAGTATGAAAAAATACCTCCAGGATAATCAGTTGCGCCTTAAGTGCCTCCTGCTAATGGACAATGTTCCTGCACATCCTCCTGGTTTGGAAGACACATTGTTGGAGTTCAGTTTCATCATACTGAAGTTCTTGCCACCTAATATCATACTTCTCATCCAGCCTATGGACCAAAATGTCATTTCAAATTCCAAGAAACTGTACACAAAAGCAATGTTTCAAAGGTGCTTTGAAGTAATATCAGATACAGAATTGTCCGTAAGAGAGTTCTGGAAAAAAACATTTCAACATTCTCAACTGCAATAGCCTCATAGATAAGGCTTGGCAGGGAATGACATCCAGGATGTTGATGTGGCGCATCAGAGGTACAGTAATCATCCTGGGTAAGGAGGAGGTCATTGCCGGTAAACAGCCACAATCCACTACAACACACAGTTAGTTGCCCTCTCACTGGGACTGGCCTAGGGTAGAGACATTGGTGGGTGGCCATCACTAATGTAGTGGACCCTCTGCTCACTAGTTCGGGAACTTGGGGGGGTGGAGCTTGACACAGGGAAGTAAGGCGACACACACACACAGACATTCAGTCAGTAGCAGTTAGTCAGTAACCAGAAAACAAGTGAGACCCAGGAGGAATTGGTCACTGAGGGAAAAGCTGATGGCTTCCTCAAGACCGGCCCACACTTCAGGGTGGGGAGCCCTAGGCTCGTGGGCACTTCAAGTCCCGCCAGCAGAATCCTCCGGGCAGAAGAATTTCAAGTCTTCTGACCCACACTCAGTGTAAGGGGCACAACAGCATATAGAGCCAGGTGTCATGACCATAGGGCGACCCCATCTACGGACTCGTACTATTTGCTATATGGGATCGGAAAGAAACAACTCCCAGGACTCTGGTCCCAGCGTAGCTTCAAGCCGCAGGGACTCGCACAACACAGCGCAGGGAGGAAGAACTCACTGAAAGAAACATCGGTTCTGTCCTCCGAACTATCCGGGATCGGCTCGAGCCCATGACAGTGGAGTCCGGCAGTCCAAAGGCGGTGACATCTCAATGAGTAAAGAACTTAAACTGCAACCGAAGTGTTGTCTAATCCGCCCCACGTTCCTTCATTAGAGTGGACTACTACTCCCCACATCCTCCCTGGGGCCTGAGCTCTGCCTGTGGAGAGCTATACCATCCGAGCTGCGTTATCATCTGCACCAGAGAAGACCTCCCACAGCGGCGGCTAATACCTGGCCGCACACCACAGGTGGCGTCACAAATAAGTACTCCTATCATCCCCATCTCCCCTTTCTATTGACATCGACAGGGTCACAGAACCGGGCCAGACCGCTGTGACATAACAAACCGGCCCGGTGAAGGAGTAGCCCTCCCCAAGACCCCGTGGGCGCGTCATTGACATCTGCCTGGAAGAATTTATGGCCAGGATGTGTCCTTGAGAGAGATTTTGAAGGGTTTGAGCCTTCCTCTGATGACCCTACATATGTGGTGCAGTCAGTTGTTGATTTAGGGACATCCATGGATTTGGAGGTGAATGGTGAGGATGTGGAAGAGTTAAGGCTCCGTCACACACAGAGATAAATCTTTGGCAGATCTGTGGTTGCAGTGAAATCATGGACATATTGTTCCATTTGTACACAGCCACAAACCTGGCACTGATTGTCCACAATTTCACTGCAACCACAGATCTGCCGCAGATTTATCTCTGTGTGTGACAGGGCCTTTAGTGGATGACCACAGTGAAGAACTCACCACTGAAGAGCTGTAAGACCTTCAACCAGAAGCCAACAGACAGCAGATGAAGACGTTGCTTCAAATGAAGTGGGAGAGACGGGGGAGAAATCTGCCTTCTGCAGAGATTACGGTCATCTTCTCCATGTGTAATAAGGTTCAGGGGTTTGTGGAGAAAAATCACCCAGACAAAGCTGTTGCAGGCAGTGTCTGCAACTTGTTTAATGATAATGTCTTGCCCCATTTTAGTCAAATCGTAAAGGTGCAGCAGAGACAGACTTCTTTGGACAGCTTTCTTGTGCGTCATGGGTCCACTGACTCTGAACCTCATCCTAGTGCCAAAAGACTAGGAAGGGAAGGGACCTCAGATAGTGCCTTGCCTATGGTCCTTATGGAGTGGGATTCCCTTTCCAAACAATGATACCGTACAGTACTGTATCTGTAAATGCCATGTTAAATGTTAGCATTTAAAGATTAGGATAAGTCGTCTATAGTCAGGCTATTCCACTTGTTATTGTTTTTACTTTTAAACATCTTTATTCTCTATAAAATGTGTTTTTGGTCTGTATTTTGGAGTGTCTAAAACAATTGGATTTATATTGATTCCTATGGAAATAATTGCTTCGGTTTTCGTCGGTTTCGGATTTCATCGATTGTTTTTGGATGGATTATCGATGATAACCGAGGTACCACTGTATTTTACTACAGGATTCGCAGTTGAAATAACTCTGATTGCGGCTACACATTCAATAGAGCAAAGCCAGAATACGCTGCTGACTTATCTGTGCAAGATCAATTCTAAAAAGTAGCAGTTTTTATTTCTTTGTTGAAATTTTGCAACGATTGTGATCTGTTGTCAGATTTCATGCAGATGTCCTTGCTAAACCGGCCCATGGGAACCTAGTCTCATACTGTAATAATAATATTCAATATTAGCTGTAAGCGCACAGTAGATATGCTGGAACCCCTGGTGAATACTGCATTTTGTGCATGGATTCTGTGCCTCACATTCATTTTAATGAGCTAGTTACGCTGTAAAATGCTGTGTTTTCCCTGTGCATTGTGGCTCTACAGCAGTGGTGGTTTCCCTTTGTGCTAGGAAAGGCCTTGAGGCACTGACCGGGTGAAATTACAAATTACCATCATTATTATTTTTCAAAAGAGCAGATAATGCTTATTCTGCGCTGAACTCCCACAGAGCCTTGCAGAGTGCTGCCGTATTAATTAATTCTTTGGAAGACATGCTTAGACTGCTTGCAAAACCTCAGCTTTTTCTCCCGGATATATATTTTTTAACTCTATACAGTAATGTTATATGCAGTGTATAAAGCAGTCTGTTATCCCGCATACCTACTTCCTGGTTATTTTGCAGTGATGTATAAGGAATAATCTCTTCGAGGCCAGCAGAATTCCAGTCTACAGTGCTTTGAAAAATTATTCATACCACATTTTCTCACGTTACACAAAAAAAGTTAAATGTGTTTTATTGGGATTTTTTTTACGATATACCAACATGGAGTAGCAAGTAGTTGTGAAGTGTTGTGAAGTGTAAAGGAAATGAAACATGGGTTTTAAAATATTTTTAAGTTGTGACGTGCATTTGTATTCAGCCCCCCTATAGTCTCATACCTCTAAATAAAATCTTGAATGACCAATTTCCTGCAGAAATCACGTAAGTAGTAAGTTGAAACCATCTGTGTGTAATTTATTTTCAGTATAACTACAACTGTTCTGTGAAGGCCTCAGCGGTTTGTTTGAGAACATTTGGAATCAAATGGAACCATGAACACCAAAACATACACACAAGACAGGTAAAGTATACCGGATTTTTCGGACCATAAGACGCACTTTTTTTCCCCCAAATGTTGGGGGAAAGTTGGGGGTGCGTCTTATGGTCTGACTATAGGGCTGCGGCTGGGAATGAGGGTGCTGCAGGTCATCGGGGGCACGAGCAGGCAGCAGCAGTGCCTGCCGTGACCACGTGGGCCCGCTCATTACATATGCACGCCCATCCTCCCGCCCATCTCTCAGCGCTGAAGCCGGCACTGACAGGTGGGCGGAAGGATGAGCGGGGACGCGCGCGTAGTAAAGAGCCGGCCGCATGATCACCCCTGGCAATTACAGCCTGGAGTGATCATGTGCGGCTTTATTCACTGCCCCCCGCGCATCATTACCAGCGCGGGGTGCAGTGAATCAGTGCACTCACCCGTCCCCGTGTGTGGAGCCGCCCCCCTGCTGCACGCGATGTCTTCCTGTATGTGCCGGTCAGCTGATCTGTGCTGAGCCGGTCAGCTGATCTGTGCTGAGCCGGTCAGCTGATCTGTGCTGGTCAGCTGATCTGTGCTGGTCAGCTGATCGGCACAGACAGGAAGACATCGCGATGCAGCAGGGGAACGGCTCCACACACACAGATCAGCGTGCCAGAGAGGAAGATGTGATCGGTGCTGCAGGGAGTGAGGAAAAGGTGAGTATAAACATTTATTTTTTTCTCTCTGCTATAGGATACAGGCCATATACCAGGATGGTATATGAGCACGATGGGGGCATATAGCAGGATGGGAGTATATGAGCAGGAGGGATGGGGGGGGGGTATGTGAACAGGCTGGATGGGGGGGTATGTGAACAGGCTGGATGGGGGGGTATGTGAACAGGCTGGATGGGGGGGTATGTGAACAGGCTGGATGGGGGGGTATGTGAACAGGCTGGATGGGTGGGTATGTGAACAGGCTGGATGGGGGGTATGTGAACAGGCTGGATGGGGGGGTATGTGAACAGGCTGGATGGGGGGTATATGAGCAGGAGGGATGGGGGGGTATGTGAACAGGCTGGATGGGGAGGTATGTGAAGAGGCTGGATGGGGGGGGTATGTGAACAGGCTGGATGGGGGGTATGTGAACAGGCTGGATGGGGGGGGGTATATGAGCAGGAGGGATGGGGGGGTATGTGAACAGGCTGGATGGGGGGGTATGTGAACAGGCTGGATGGGGGGGTATGTGAACAGGCTGGATGGGGGGGTATGTGAACAGGCTGGATGGGGGGGTATGTGAACAGGCTGGATGGGGGGGGTATGTGAACAGGCTGGATGGGGGGGTATGTGAACAGGCTGGATGGGGGGGTATGTGAACAGGATGGATGGGGGTTTATAGCAGGATCATATACATGGCAGGAGGATCATTACCAGGATGGGGTACCTTAGTAGAGAATTTGGGGACATTACCCCATAACAGTGTCAGCAGCAGATCCTCGCCCCATAACAGTGTGTCATGACCACATTTTTTGCTTAAAGTTTTATTTTCCCATTTTCCTCCTCTAAAACCAGGGTGCGTCTTATAGTACGAAAAATACGGTACATTTGTGGAGAAGAGTAAAGCCTGGTTCTGTTAAAAAAAAACAAAAAGGCTCAAGCTTTGAACATTTCACAAAGCACTTTTCAATCGATCATAGAAAAACGGAAGGAGTATGGCACAACTGCAAATTTATCAAGATATAGCTGTCTACTAGTGATAGGCGAGCATGATCACACTGCTTGTCACTCAACTGACATTCCTAAAAAGGAGAGCACTAATTAGGGAAACTGTCAAGAAGTCCATGGTCACCAAGAAATCCACAGCTCCAGTGGGAGAATCTACCACAGAAAAACTATTAGTCATGTACTCCACAAATCTGCCCTCTATGGAAGAGTGGTTAGAAGAAAGCCATTTTTAAAAGCAAGCTATGAGAAGTCATGCTTCCAGCTTGCAAAAAGCCATGTAGGGGGCACAGCTAGTATGTGGAAGAAGGTGCTCTGGTTACATTAGACCAAGGTACAACTTTTTGGGCTAAATGCAAAACAACATGCGTGGTGAAAAAACTATTACTTCTCATTTTTCTGAAATACCATTCCCACTGTCAAACATGGTGGTGGCAGCCTCATGCTATGGAGATACTTTTCTTCCGCTAAAAAAGTGAACCTGGTCAGAGTTGATGGGAGCTAAATAAGGGGCAATTCTGGAGGGAAGCGAAGGTTCACCTTCCAGCAGGACAATGACATTAATACATCCTGTAAAGCTACAATAGATTCATTTAGAGCAAAGCATATTTATGTTTGTGACTGTCAAAGTCCAGACCTAAATCCCATTGAGAATCTGTTCACAAATGCCTCCATCCAATCTCAGTGAGCTAGAGCTATTTTACAAAGAAGAATGGGAAAAACAAAAAAAATGTCATCCTCTAGATGTATAAAGCTGGTAGAGACATGCTCTGACAGACTTAAAGCAGTAATTGCAGTGAAAGGTGGTCCTACAAAGTATTGACTCAGGGGGCTGAATACAAAATGCATGCTGCAATTTTCATATTTATATTTTTAAAATATTTAGAAAATCATGTATTTTTTTTATAATTCAAAAATACTTGCACAGTATGATTCTCCAGGTCATATGGGGATACCAAAAATACATAGGGGTATATATGGTAAAAAGAAATTCAGAACTTTATAAAAAAAAAAAAAAAAAAAAAGAAAACAATTTTGCTTGTGTTGCCATTTTCCAAGATCCGTAACTTTTTCAATTTTCAACCTATGGAGCTGTGTGAGGGATTTTGTGTTACACCCTGATCTGACATTTTAACTTCTACTATTTTGGGTTAGATATGATGCTTTGATCGCCTCTTGTTGCATTTTATCACAGAATTCTGGCATTTTGATTTTTTTTTTTCTTGTTACGCCATTTACTGTTTGAATTAAATTAGTTTATATTTTGATAGATCAAACTTTTACAAACTGCTTCTTCTTTCTGGAAAGCACCCATAGAGTCAGAATCATCACTACCGCTGTAGATAATATAGGGTTTAATTTCCTAAATGAGGTCATTTGAAGAGGGATTCTGATTTTCTGGCACTTAGACTGCGAACTCTGTATACAGAGATCCTATTTTTGGAAAATCTGTGCTCCAAGAGTGAAATAGCACTCCTTCCCTCCCTCACAAGACCCGCAATGTGAATAGGCAATTCTGTACAGCTACACATAGGGTAATGCACACTCTGCAGAAATTGTGTGATACACTTGTGTTACATTGTTGACTATCTTCCCCTGTGAAAATATAAAATCTGGGGCTAAAGCAAAATTTTTGGGGTAAAAATTAATTTTTTCCTCACCGCCCAATTCTGTGACAAACCTGTAGTTTTAATATGATCACTGCATGCCTAGATGAATTCATTGAGAGGTGTATTTCGTAAAATTAGGTCACTTATGGGGGTTTCTGCAGTTTTGGCACCTCAGGAGCTCTGGCAATGTGACATGGCACCCACAAACCATAACAGCAAAATGAGCTCCCTTCTGAGAGTCTCACTGTGCCTGAAAAGTACTTCCCGATTGTAGGGTATTGGCGCACTCAGGAGAAATTCCATAACAAACTTTGTGTTTGTTGTTTTTCCTATTAGCCATTATAAAAATTAAAAGCTTGGAGCTAAAACATTTTAGGGGTAAAAATGTAGTTATTCTTTTTCACCACCCAATGGATTCTTCTGAGGTTTGCACTGTGCCCCAAAAGTACGGTAGTTCTCGACCACCTATGGGGTGTTGGCAAACTCAAGAGAAATTGTGTAACAAATTGTAGCATTCGTTTTCTCCTATTACTCTTTTGAAAATTAAAACCTTGGCGCCAAAGCAGCATTATATTGGAAAAAAGGTACATTTTAATTTACTCAGCCTAATGTAATACAATTCTGTGAATCTCCTGAGGGTGAGAAAATGCTCACTACACCCCCAGATAAATTGCTCGAGAGGTGTAATTTGCAAAATGGGGTCACTTGTGGGGGTTTTCTGTTGTTTTGCATATCAGGAGCTCTTCAAATGCATAATAGTCTATTACAGCCAATTTTGCTCTGCAAAAGTCAAATGGCACGCCTTCCCTTCCAAGTCATGCTGTGTGCCCAAACAGTAGTTTTCCACAAAATACACGGGGAGTATCAGTGTACTCAGGAGAAATTACACAATAAATTGTATGATTCATTGTATCATGTTACCCTTGTGAAAATAAAAAATTTGGGGCAAAAGCAACATGTTTGTAGGGAAAAATGTATTTTTTTTATTTTCATGGCTTAACGTTATAAAATTCTATGAAGCACCTATGGGTTCAAGGTGCTCAGCACACCTCTAAATACATTTCTTGAGGAGTGTAGTTTCCAAAATGGGGTCACTTGTAGAGTTGTTTTTTTTTGTTCAGGCACATCAGTAGCTCTGCAAATGCGACAGGGTGTCTACTAACTATTCCAGCCAATTTTGTGCTCCAAAAGTTGAATGGCGCTCCTTCCCTTCTAAACCCTGCAGTGCACCCAAACAGTATTTTTCCACCACATATGGTGTATTTATGTGCTCAGGAGAAATTGCAAAACAAATTGTATGGTTCATTTTCTCTTGTTAGGCTATGTGCGCACTAGACCGTTTTTCCCGCGGATTTACCCGCGGATTTGCCCCGGAAATTTCTTGAGAAATGTCTGCAATCTTTGTGCAGACATTTCCCATGAAATTCAATGAGAAAAAAAAATAGCTGTGCGCACTGTGCGGATTTTTCTCAAGAAAATTTCTTGAGAAAATTTTCTCGAGAAACTTTCTTGAGAAAATGTGCATGTCCATTAATTTCCGCAGGTACCTGCGGTATTCCGGGGGTATTCCGCAGGTAGCAATGATGTGCGGTATACCACCGGAATAGCCGCGATTCACCTGCGGTAATGCCCATCGCTGCCTGCGGTTTTGCAGGAAGCGATGTCATTATGCCAGGAAGAGGAGCAGAGGAAACACACGTCGCACTCCCTGGACGCCGCACAGAAGCACTTCCGTGCGACCTCCAGGTGTCTGTGCAGTGTGTGTCCTGCTCCGGCCTCGCGGCTGCCTGCACTGCAGGGTGTCAGTGTCTGCCCGCAGTGTCAGCAGCCTGTCACGCGGCAGCGCAGGCAGACACGGACATCCTGCAGTGCTGGGAGCCGCGGGGATGACGATCGCTGCTGTCAGGAGGTGAGATCATTACCTGCTGTGACGATCTCCTGCCTCCTGACGTCAGCGCTGTCACTGCTGTCTATGCCCGTCTCGCGAGCGGCCCGAGACTGTCACTAGCGGTGACGTCACGGGCTCTCGCGATACTTCTGACAACGCGGCGGGCATAGAAGTCAGTGACAGCGCTGACGTCAGCAGTACAGGAGATGATCACAGAAGGTAATGATCTCATCTATGCTCCTGATGGCAGCGCTCGTCATCCCCTGCAGTGACCTGAGCTGACCTATTGATGTTAGCTCAGGTCACTGCATTGCTCTCCCAGCCAATGGGGAACATTCTGTTTTTCATTGACTGGGACAGCGACTATGGTATGGATCGCCGTGCCCCCCCCCTTATTGGATTACGCCGGACGTGGAATTGATTGTGCTCTTTTCAATAAATTGGTTAAAGAGGGAATGTTTTGGGGAGTGTTTTTTCAAATAAAACTTTTTTTGTTGTCTATTTTTTAATTATTACTGACTGGGTTGGTGATGTCGGGTATCTGATAGACGCCTGACCTCACCAACCCCAGGGCTTGATGCCAGGTGACATTACACATCTGGCATCAACCCCATATATTACCCCGTTTGCCAACGCACCAGGGCGCGGGATGAGCTGGGGCAAAGTGCCAGGATTGGCACGTCTAATGGATGCGCCACTTCTGGGGCAGCTGCGGCCTGCTATTTTTAGGCTGGGGAGTGTCCAATAACAGTGGACCTCCCTAGTCTGAGAATATCAGACCCCAGCTGTCCGCTTTACCTTGGCTGGTGATCCAATATGGGGGGACCCCACGTTTTTTGTTTTAAATTATTTATATAATTTAAAATAACAGCGTGGGGTGCCCACTGTTTTGGATTATCAGCCAAGGTGAAGCTGCCAGCGGTGGTCTGCAGGCTGCAGCCGTCTGCTTTACCCTAGCTGGCTACAAAAAATGGGGGGACCTCACGTCATTTTTTTTTAATTATTTATTTATTTTATGGCTAAATACAAGGCTAAGCACCCTTTAGGCTACTTTCACACATCCGGCTTGAGCTCTGCGGCTCAATCCGGCTGTGCAAGCTATGCAACGGATGCGGTGAAAACACCGCATCCTTTGCATAGGTTTTTCCTTTGCGGCCAGTCCGGTTTTTGCCGCTTGCGGCATGCTACTGAGCATGCGCAGTGGCAAAAACCGCATGCGGCGGCCGGATGCGGTTATTGCCGCATCGCGCCGCATCCGGCCGCCATAGGCATGTATTGAAAAATGTGCCGCATCGGCCGAATGCGGCGCGATGCGGTTTTTTTGCCGCACGAAAAAACGTGCCAGGCAACGTTCCATCCGGCCGCCGCATCGGCTACATCTGCCGCATGCGGCAAAAAACGGACGGAACGCAAGGCCATGCGGCACAATGCGGCACTAATTAAAGTCTATGCAGGAAAATCGCAACCGGCAGCAAAAAAAACCGGTTGCGATTTTCATGCAAAGTGCCGGATTGTGCCGCATAGCAAAAACCGGAGGTGTGAAAGTAGCCTAAGTGCCACATGAAAGTCACTAAAGGGTGCCAGCTTAGAAAATGCAGGGAGGTGGAACATTATATAGGATTTTTTCATCTTTCTATCTATCTATCTATCTATCTATCCCTCTATCTATCTATCTATCTATCTATCCCTCTATCTATCTATCTATCCCTCTATCTATCTATCTATCTATCCATCTATCCCTCTATCTATCTATCTATCTATCTATCCATCTATCCCTCTATCTATTCATCTATCTATCTATCCCTCTATCTATCTATCTATTCATCTATCCATCTTTCCCTCTATCCATTATCTGTCTATCGATTATCTTTATTATTTATTGCAGGGACAAACCTGCGGTAAATCCGCGGCAAATTCGCGGCAAATCCGCGGCAAATCCGCGGCAAAAACGCATGCGGATTTGGTGCGGATTTTTTCCGCAGGTCCGGAAATCTTTCACTGGCAGAAGTTTCTCAAGAAATTTTCTTGAGAAACTTCACATTTCTAGTGCGCACATAGCCTTACCCTTGTAAAAATGCTACATTTGTCCTAAATTTACCACTAACATGAAGTGCAATATAGCAAGAAAAAAACAATCTCTGAATCCCTGGGATCCGTTGAAATGTTCCAGAGTTATAAAGTCATAAATTGACACTCTAGATGTGGAAGAAGGAAACCGGGATATGCCGCGCTGACATCAAACATCCAGAAGTTGATTAATTTCTCTTTTATTTAAACAGGTCTATGCGTTTCGGAGGACACAGCCTCCTTCTTCAGGACAATTATTAAACCTTTTATTACCTTTGGTTCTCCAGGCTATGCATGTGTTTCCGCTCAGGAAATGTTCCCTGTTTGTTTGTTTTTTATGCATCTAACTCTAATAAGGATTAAAAAATTGAAAATATATTTTCTGCATGAATCTCTTTTAGCTTGGGGAATATTCACATATCCTGCGGTTGTGATGTATTGGGGTGCGTGCCCACGATCAGTGTTTGTTTTGGATGTAGCGTGTTTGCCACTCTATGCTTCCACTTACCCATACTGCCCCCCTATGCTCCCACTTCTACATACAATCCCCCATATGCTCCCACTTATCCATACGGTTCCCCTATGCTCCCACTTATCCATACTGCGAGTCTATGCTCCCACTTATCCATACTGTGTCCCCCAAGTTCTTACCTCTCCATACAGTTCCCCCTTCTTCATACTGTTCCGTCACTTCTTAATACTGTAACCCCCATTTTCCATGTGGTCCACCCACCCCACCCTGTTCTCACATACTGTCCCTCATTGTGTACTCCCAGTCTCTGCAGTCTGACGCCGCGTCATTGCAGCCTCCGCGACACAGCATTAAGCAGTGATGACCATTAAACATCACAGCTGTGCAACTCGCGCTGTTAGTAGTTCCAGGCACATAGCAGTGACGTTTAATAGCCACCAGCCTATTAAAGGCCCTTTACAAACATGCACAATCTTTGATAGGCCAGCGGCCATTACGCGTCACTGCTATTTGCTGCATGCTGACGTCAGTGCTCGGTGCATAGCAGTGACGTTTGATGGCCCATATAACTGTTAAAACAACCGCGGTTACCGGCGGCAGGCCCCTCTATGTGAAGCATAGGGGGCCCGCTGAGGACCTGGAGTCCACGCTGTCTAGCCAGGCCAGTCAGACCCTGTTTGTAATGGGCCCCCCTCCCCTCTGGGCCCCTTTCAGCCGCACCAGCTACTCCTTTAAAAAACGCATTAACAAAATCGTGGCAAAAATGCACCATCATTACAAGCGTTTTTTTTTACATTTCCAGGCTCTCTGTGACAAGGTGCAGTTTTGGTTGCAGTTTGGGTGCAGTTAAAACTGCAGCGTGCGCATATAACCTTATATTGGGTGAAGTGTCATGGACCTTTTGTGATATGTTGGACTGTGTAATTGATCCTTTATGTTCTTTATCTTGAAGTTACATTAAAAACTAGGATTAAAGGTATTAACAAAGTGGTTTTTTTTTGTTTTGTTTTTTTAAGTCAAGAAGTTTCTACATGCCCCTAAAACTAATTTCTGTGAACAGTCATTTTTTTCTCTCACTTAAAAACAGGACTGATTTGCATTAGTGTTTGGTCAGTGTGTCACTTTCTTCCATCATGTTTTTGCACATCCTAGAAAAAAAACTTACGAAAGTTTCTTAGCTTCTTTTCAACATTGAAAGATTGAGAGTACATGGATGCAACTAGGACACAATCATTGCTTTGTCTATTTGTTTTGCCTTTTCCATGGTGCATAGACTAGAGCGTGTGATTTTTATTTATTTATTTTTTGACTGCTGAAAACCTAAATTGTTTCCTTCTCTCCCGGCTTCGTTGCTGCAAAAAACAGACAAGGGAAAAGCCCGTAGACTATAATAGATATACTGTATGCAGGGCCGGCGTCAGCACCCGGAAAACCTGGTCTTATGCCTGGACCCTGGACTGCCGGGCGGGCCCACTCGCAGTGGCAGGCCATGCCACCGCTACTGAGGGGGGCCCGGTGACTGCACTGTCACCGGCCTCCCTCCCCACCGAGGATCGCACTTTCAATTGTATCGATATTGCAGTTGCTGATACAATTGAAAGCGATGATGAGACGGAGCGGCACGCTCCCTCTCTCATCATTCTCCCGCTGTCTGTCGGCACTCTGACAGCTCAGCAGCAGAGCGTGGTGACGTCATCACTGCGCGCCTGCAGAGAGGTCAGAGCGACAGCAGTGGATGCGCTGAGGAGAACGAGCAGCGGGGGAACGAGGAGAAGTGAGTATGTATTCAATCACTGTGGCCAGACGACCATGGAGGTGCATTAAATGATATCGGGGCTGTATACTACATGAAGGTGCCTAATGCTATCTGGGTCTGCATTGTGCATTATATGGGCTGTATACTACATTAGGGTGCCTAATAATATCTGGGTCTGCACTGTGTGATATATGGGCTGTATACTACATGAGGGTGCATAATTCTATCTGGGTCTGCATTAAATGATATGGGGGCTGTACACGACATGAGGGTGCCTAATGCTATCTGGGCCTGCATTGTGTGATATATGGGCTGTATACTACATGAAGGTGCCTAATCATATCTGGGTCTTCATTGTGCTATATGTGGGCTGTATACTACATGAGGGTGCCTAATGCTATCTGGGTCTGCATTAAATGATATGGGGGCTGTATACATAAGGGTTCCTAATGCTATCTGGGTCTGCATTGTGCTATATACAGGCTGTATACTACATGAGGATGCCTAATGCTATCTGGGTCTGCACTGTGCTATATGCGGGCTATATACCGGTACTACATGAGTGTGCTTAATGCTATCTGGGTCTGCATTTTGCTGTATGCAGGCTGTATACTACATGAAGGTGCCTAATGCTATCTGGGTCTGCATTGTGCATTATATGGGCTGTATACTACATTAGGGTGCCTAATAATATCTGGGTCTGCACTGTGCGATATATGGGCTGTATACTACATGAAGGTGCCTAATGCTATCTGGGTTTGCATTGTGCTATATGCAGACTGTATACTACATGAAAGTGCCTAATGCTATCTGGGTCTGCATTGTGCTATATGCGTGCTGTTTACTACATGAAGGTGCCTAATGCTATCTGGGTCTGCATTTTGCTATATGCAGGCTGTATACTACATGAAGGTGCCTAATGCTATCTGGGTCTGCATTGTGCTATATGCGTGCTGTATACTACATGAGAGTGCCTAATTCTGCGCACTTGATCCCATCCCACATCCTCCCCAACCTCACCACTATCCTTATTCCAGCCTTAACCCACCTTTTCAACCTATCTTTAATGACTGGTACCTTTCCTTCTGCCTTTAAACACGCAACAGTCACACCTATCCTAAAGAAACCTTCCCTCGATCCAACCTCTACTATCAGCTATCGCCCCATATCACTACTCCCGTTCGCCTCAAAACTCCTGGAACAGCATGTCCATTCTGAACTTTCCTCCCACCTGTCAACTAACTCTATCTTTGACAACCTACAGTCCGACTTCCGTCCACATTATTTTACTGAAACTGCCCTGTCTAAAATCACAAATTACTTACTGCCAAAGCTAACAATCACTTCTCTATACTCCTACTTCTAGACCTGTCTTCAGCCTTTGACACTGTCGACCATTCCCTCCTATTACAGATCCTCTCGTCCCTTGGTGTGAAAGACCTCGCCCTCTCTTGGATCTCTTCATACCTTTCCAACTGCATTTTTAGTTTCTCCCACTCCTGCACAACCTCTTCATCCTGCACTCTCTGTTGGCGTCCCTCAAGGCTCTGTCCTGGGACCCTTAGTTTTTTCTTTCTATACATTTGGCCTGGGACAACTCATAAAGTCCCATGGCTTCCAGTACCACCTATACGCTGACGACAATCATCTACCTCTCTGGCCCAGATGTCACATCTCTGCTTTCCAGAATCCCAGAGTGTCTATCAGCCATATCTACCTTCTTGTCCTCTCGCTTCCTAAAGCTCAATGTGGCCAAAACTGAACTAATCATCTTTCCTCCATCTCACCTACACTCTCTACCTGATCTTTCTATTACAATAAATAACATCACACTCTCCCCAGTACCCAGAGTTTGGTGCCTTGGAGTGACCTTTGACTCTGCCTTTTTCTTTATACCACAGATCCAATCCCTCACCACCTCCTGCCGTCTTCAACTCAAAAATATTTCCAGAATCCGTCCTTTTCTCAATTCTCAATTTACAAAAATGCTAGTACATGCCCTCATAATCTCCTGCCTCGATTATTGCAACATCCTCCTCTGTGGCCTCCCTGCTAACACGCTCACCCCTCTCCAGTCCATCCTTAATTCTGCTGCCCGACTGATCCACCTCTCTCCTTAATACCACCCCACTTCTCCTCTCCAAGTCCCTCCACTGGCTCCCACTTTTCAACCGTATCCAATTCAAACTACTAACATTGACCTACAAAGCCATCCATAGTCTGTCTCCTCCGTATATCTCTGAACTAATCTCTTGCTACACTCCAAAACGTAATCTCCGGTCCTCCCAAGATCTCCTTCTCTCCTCCTCTCTCATTTACTCCTCATGCAACCGCCTCCAAGACTTTTCCCGAGCATACCCTGTCTTCTGGAATTCGCTATCTCAACATGTCAGACTATCTGCTATACATCCAAACTTCAAACAGAACTTGAAAACTCATCTGTTCAGAAATGGCTATAATCTACATTGACCTCACTGCTTCATCACCACCACAGCTGCTGCCTCACCACCGTGTGGAGCTGCCGCCCAACCTACATCCCACCTACTGTCTCCTCCCCAAAATCCTATAGAATGTAAGTCCACAAGGGCAGGGTCCTCTTCCCTCTGTAATCGTGTGTCTACTGTAACTTGTATATGTATTCTGTATGTAACCCCCTTCTTTTTTTTTTTTTTTAAACATTTTATTTGATGTCAGCAAGCACATATCATCAACAAGAGAACATGTTGTTACATTCCATAAAATGTCTCCGGATCGTACAATGCTTCTGTTACATCATTTTCTTTTTCATTGTCACAACAATTTCATCTCCATAGAATTATCTTAACAATAATTTACTCTAACTTAACAACCTAACCTATTTGTTCCCTTCAGTTGGTCCTTTGGATGCTCCCCATCTTCAGTGTCCCTAGTGTCCCTGCAATGTCTTCCACACAATACCAAGACATGTGTTCAAATTATTTAATTAACTGGGTGATTTCCGTCTGTGTGAAGCTTTGCTCAATAAATTTTCTCCACTTTTTGAAGAATCTTTTAGTGGACTTCTCCTTATGTTTCTCCGAATCCAGTTTGTCGTACATCATTATTGTTTTTAGGGTATCAACTATTTCTGTATTTCTCGGAGTCTGTCTTATCAGCCAATTCCTAAGTAGGCATTTCTTGACTACAAGCAATACTATGTGTATTACACCTGGAATGTGAGCACTTGCTCTGTCAGTTTCCGTAGGGGCTTCTATACAGTGAAACAAACAGGCCTGAGGGGTGACGGGTATAACTACTTTCCAAATCCTCAATATGTACGCCGCCGCTTCCTCCCATACCCCCCTCACCTGTGGGCATTCCCATATGCAGTGAAACAGTTTTGCTTTATGGAGTCCACATTTAGGGCAATGGTCTAAGAAATGCGTAACCCCCTTCTCATGTACAGCACCATGGAATAAATGGTGCTCTATAAATAAATAATAATAATGCTATCTGGGTCTGCATTGTGCTATATGCAGACTGTATACTACATGAGGGTGCGTAATGCTATATGGGGGCTGCTTAATGCTATATGGGGGTTGCATAGGGCCATATGGGGGCTGCATAGTGCCATATGGGAGCTGTATAGTTCCATATGGGGGCCGCATAGTGCCATATGGCGGGTGCGTAATGCCATATGGGGTCTGCATAGTGCCATTTGGGGGCTGCTTAGTGCCATATGGGGGATGCATTATACTACATAGGGGCTACACAATACTATATCTATGACTATGGCGGCTTCATAACACCATATAGAGCAATATGGGCGCTGCCTACTAATATACCTTCAAAGGTGAATGTCCCCTCTACCCTGGTGCTGTATACCCCCTCAGAGCTATATGTCACCCCCACCCCAGAACTGTATACCCCCAGAGCTGCATGTCACCCCCCCCATTTCAGAGCTTTTTGTCCCCCAACATGGATGTCTGAATAAAACCTCAGATGAAAAGCTACTGTAAAGAGAATACAAAATTATTCAATCTTCATCTTCAGTAGTCCAGTGGTCACATGCAGACCGTGCGTCAACTACCTCTGAGGACAGTGACTTCAGTGGCCTTGTGTGCTTGGCCAGTATGTCATCAAGCAGGCAGGCACATAGTAACTCTGACACAACCTTTTTTATGCTGAGCGCTACATTAAGCTCTTAGAGAGGGTTGCGGGTCACATTCAGAGTCCCCCCCAATTCCTGACATCTAGATGCCATCATCCCCCCCACATCCACAACAGTGAACCCTAGAGCCCCACTACATATTTATTTAAAGGAATCTGTCTGCAGGTTTTTGCTCCATCATCTGAGAGCAGCATGATGTAGGTAAAGAGATCCTGAATCCAATGTTGGATCACTCAGATTACTGTCTGCAGCTGCAGCTGTTCTGACACAATCAGAATTTTTATTTAGTCATGTACCAGAGCTGAAAGCTGTCCCACCCACCCCAGGCTTTTAATAAAGATTGTACACTGAGAATGAGGTATTAATCAGAAGGGGTATGTCAGAATGCTGTTGGCATTATATTGTAGTCCAAGCAGTGATAAGTGTCCTTCTGCTTAATCAAATATAGCAAATAAACAGCAGATCAGACTTTAACAAGACAGGCATCCCTGAATTCTCTATTTTAACCTATGCAACATGCCGTCTTCAGATTACATAGCAAAAATCTGCTGACATTAACTTTAACAGTCAAAACGTCCCCATAGAAATCACACTAAGGCCTCCTTCACATGTCCGTGTCTCTGGTACGTGTTTGGTCCATTTCCTCACGTGACGGAGACACGGGCACACGTAGACCCATTAAAATCAATGGGTCTGCTCTCACGTCCATGTTTTGCCATGGACCGTGTGTCCGTGTTGAGCATTTGTGTGTCTGTGTGCTCCACACGTAGACATGTCCATTTTTCTCCGGCATCACGAGTGTCACACCGACCGCACACGGACCACACACGGACCGCAAGGATGTGATCCATGTGACACACACTGGAGAAAACACACGTACCTGTGAAATAAAAAGAATTTCTATACTCCCCTTCTCCAGCACTGCTGTCTCTGCCGTTGCTGTCACTTGCTTCCGACCCCCGCTCATTATGCTCATGAATATTCACTCCACTGCGGGCCGGAAGCAGCAGCAGCAGCGGGGAGTCGGCAGGGCAGGAGACCGCAGATCAGCACTATGGACAGCAACGCCAGGGACAGATAAGCAGAAAGTTCCAGTTCTCCATGTGTTATCACGGATAGTACACGGAGAACACACGTGTGCCATAAACACGGAGGGCAATACGCACCTTTGACATGTCCGTGAAAAACGTGCGTGATTTTCACGGACGTGTGAAGGCCTGAGGCAGTATACTTACATTTAAGGATTTCCACTTTAACCCCGTTTGGTATTCTCACATCAGGTATTCCCACCCTACTATTGCACCCAACTTCAAACATCTTTCAGTATCCCCCTATTTCTTAATTTATCTCTCCAACCAATAAGCCAGTATATATGCATGTAGGTCTGTTGCTCAACAATAACCATCTGGAGACCTTCTCATCATAGCTGTTAGTCAGACCATGTGCCAACTAACATCTGACAGACAACCGGTAGCCACACATCATGGACTGCCACATGTGACTGCCTAGCCACTGATTGGGGTCCACAGCTCCCACACACTTCCTGCTTTGTGTCCATTTGTATAAAAGAAATCCTGGATAAGCCCTTTAGGTTTCTTTTCATCTGGTGATAATTGAAGTAGTCTCGGCATACATAAAGGTATATTCACATACAGATTTGCAGCAGAAATATTTTTTCTCTAACTATCTTTTCAGTTCCTCTGAATTCAGTTGCTTTGGCACCAAGCCTATGATTTTTTTCAAACTCTATTAAGATTACTAGAACAATTGCAGAAATTTCTCTGGCACGGAGTTTTGCCACAAGGCATCCAAACTTCTAACAAGTGGAACTCACAAATTTCCACTTTCTTCACCCTTGTAACGGTTGATTCTTTGACCTGACATTCCTCCTTTGCAGCGTAGCTGTTTTGTGTTCCTCGTTGCCCAGATACCCTCTTCTCGCCAGTCCTCTGGTTCATTTTAGTGTAATTGGAATGAATTTGGTTTATTTGATTAGCGCACTCCTTGAAAACCTTTATTGTATAGTATGTTTGCACTATGTTACGGAAACTTCTGCCTTCAACAGAAGCGTGATGATCAGCAGAGGTCTTTATTAACCCTTTGCTGCGTACATGAATACAATTATCTTGTAAAAACAAGACAAATAATGAAAAAACATTGAAAAAGTAAATAAAGAAACTCATGGTAGTCCTTGCCCGAGACTTTTCCAAGTGGTTGCCACACTGTTCTTTGTCATGATCAAATGACGCAGATTATTGAATGATTGTGACTGGAGCTTGGGAAATGCACAGAGGCGGGTCATATATCCATGCTGTCAGCTCTTTCCTGCCTTGATCATGGACAATAACTGATTTATTGATGGTAAAAGGTAACTCGGGGACAGATTAAAGGAACAGACTTCGGCTGAAATAATAAATCTTTGCTGGGTGTGTATGCAGACACATCCTTTTTAACCTCCGTTTACTACAGCAATTATTTTCCAATGAGATTAAACTTTTCCTTTTTTTGCTTTGTGCATTATTGTTATTATTTTACATTACTACTGTGGATTTTAATCTGACAATTATTTTACTTGTCAACTGATTTTGAATGGATATAAAAGAACACAACTCTACAATATTTTTTATACCCTTTATTGCTTGCTAAATGATCAGCATCCACATATTATATGCATTTTATTATTGTGTACATCCCAATGGCTCTAGAGCTGGATACAGGCTTCAACATATTAGACCAGAGGTATCAAACACGAAGCCCGCATGGGCCCTTCAGGCTGCTTGTTGCGGCCCGCAGACGCATAGACCACGTGACTATTGCGACCCGGTACACGGGGCCGCTACCGTCAGCACTTTCCTTCTGGCGGCACCGCGCAAAGAAGCATGCCTCTACACAGCTTTACTAATAGCAGCTGCCGCTGGCCAATCAGAGGCCAGCCGCTAACGTGGGTGTATTCTGATTGGCCGGCACGGCTGCCATTAATAAAGATGTGAGGAGAGCAGCAGTGCCGCAAATCGCTCCCCAGTAGTAAAACGCTGATGGCGGTGGTTCCGTGTACTGGACAGCAACCCTCACAGGGTCTAGGTGCCTGCCGGCTGCAAGACACTGAGGGAACGGAGGAATGATGAGAAAAATATATATTTTGTGTGTGTGTGTGTGTGTGTGTGTGTGTGTGTGTGTGTGGTCATAACTGGAAACTACAGGGGACATAACTACAATGGGAATATATGGGCACGTTACCACAGAGGACAATATGAGCACATTACCACAGAGGACAATATGGGCACATTACCACAGAGGACACAATATGGGCACATTACCACAGAGGACAATATGGGCACATTACAGCAGAGGATAATATGGGCACATTACTACAGGAGACAATATGAGTACATTACTACAAGTGGGCAATATGGACATATTACTACAGGGCACAATATAGGCATATTACTTCAGGGCACAATATGGGCAAATTTCTACAAGGGCACAATATGGGCACATTACCACAGGGGACAATATGGGCACATTACTACACGGGCACAATATGGGCAAATTACTACAGGGCACAATATGGGCACAAAATGGGCACATTACCACAGGATGGGGACATTACTAGCAGATGAGGACCAGGATGGAAATATGACTGCAAAATGCTGGTCAAAATTACTATATGGTGCCAATTGTAAAACGATATTACTTACTTACAAGAAGGGGATAAAATGTAAAAAAAAATAAATCAAAATAAAGCATGATTTTTTTTTCCAATAAAGTATTTTTAATATATAGATGGAAATAAACATGTGCACAATTATAATAAACAAGTGAAAAATGTTCAAAAAACATGATCCAAAGGTGTATAGAAAAAAATTATCGGATCGCTAAAAATGTCAGTGGGTCCAGCAAATAATGCGGCCCCCCAAATATATTTTTTCTATGTGCGGCCCTTATACTCAGCCGAGTTTGAGACCACTGTATTAGACCAACACAATCAATATTTACAGCTACAACAGGTCTAAATAGTTTTTGTGACACAGACATAACAAATAATCTTAGAACTAAAAACCTGAAAAATAACAATAAATGCTCGTAAATGGATATGGATATTGCTTTTATTAAAAACTTTGCATTCCTTCAAGTTTTACCACTAGTTTCAATATCAGCCAGATTTGTTTTGTTTGTGGCGTGCATGCTGCTACACAGGCACAGTCGCCAGCCTTTCTTGTGCTCTAGGCTAGATTCACACATCCATCTGAGTGTCACTATCTGGGTTTTTCTAACCTCATGGCATACAGAACGGCATATTAGTAATTGTATTTCTGCAGAAAAATTATAAAAAGTTTACAGATCATAGATGTCATTAAAAAAGACCCATAACAATTATCTACATGCATAAAAAGTCACAATTTATGCAAAGTTTACATTAAAATGCATTATTTGAAACAAGTCTCTTGCTTTTTTTCTACACTGTGTGCAGAATTATTAGGCAACTGAGTATTTTGATCACATGATCATTTTTATACATGTTGTCCTACTCCACGCTCTATAGGCTTGAGAGCCAACTACCAATTAAATAAATCAGGTGATGTGCATCTCTCTAATGAGGAGGGGTGTGATGTAATGACATCAACACCCTATATAAGGTGTGCCAAATTATTAGGCAACTTCCTTTCCTTTGGCAAAATGGGTCAGAAGAGAGATTTGACGGGCTCTGAAAAGTCCAAAATTGTGAGATGTCTTGCAGAGGGATGCAGCAGTCTTGAAATTGCCAAACTTTTGAAACGTGATCACCGAACAATCAATTGTTTCATGGCAAATAGCCAACAGGGTCGCAAGAAGTGTGTTGGGCAAAAAAGGCACAAAATAACTGCCCATCAATTGAGGAAAATCAAGCGTGAAGCTGCCAAGATGCCATTTGCCACCAGTTTGGCCTTATTTCAGAGCTGCAACGTTACTGGAGTATCAAAAAGCACAAGATGTGCCATACTGAGGGACATGGCCAAGGTAAGGAAGGCTGAAAAACGACCACCTTTGAACAAGAAACATAAGATAAAACGTCAAGACTGGGCCAAGAAATATCTTAAGACTGATTTTTCAAAGGTTTTATGGACTGATGAAATGAGAGTGACTCTTGATGGATCAGAGGCTGGATCAGTAAAGGGCAAAGAGCTCCACTCTGACTCAGATGCCAGCAAGGTGGAGGTGAGGTACTGGTATGGGCTGGTATCATCAAAGATGAACTTGTGGGACCTTTTTGGGTTGAGGATGGAGTGAAGCTCAACTCCCAGACCTACTGCCAGTTTCTGGAAGACAACTTCTTCAAGCTGTGGTACAGGAAGAAGTTGGTATTGTTCAAGAAAAACATGATTTTCGTGCAGGACAATGCTCCATCACATGCATCCAACTACTCCACAGCGTGGCTGGCCAGTAAAGGTCTAAAAGATGAAAAAATAATGAAATGGCCCCCTTGTTCACCTGATCTGAACCTCTTAGGGAACCTGTGGTCCCTCATAAAATGTGAGATCTACAGGGAGGGAAAACAGTACACCTCTCGGAACAGTGTCTAGGAGGCTGTGGTGGCTGCTGCATGCAATGATGATCGTAAACAGATCAAGCAACTGACAGAATCTATGGATAGTAGGCTGTTGAATGTCATCATAAAGAAAGGTGGCTATATTGGTCGCTAATTTTTTGGGGTTTTGTTTTTGCATGTCAGAAATGTTTATTTCTAAATTTTGTGTAGTTATGTTGGTAACCTGGTGAAAATAAACAAGTGAGATGGAAATCTATTTGTTTTTTATTGTTGCCTAATAATTCTGCACATTAATAGTTAACTGCACAAACAGATATCCTCCTAAGATAGCCAAATCTAAAAAAAAAACACTCCAACTTCCAAAAATATTAAGCTTTGATATTTGAGTCTTTTGGGTTGATTGAGAACATAGCTCTTGATCAATAATAAAAATAATCCTCTACAATACAACTTGCCTAATAATTCTGCACACGGTGTATTCTAATGTTGACATGTATACTAATTAAATGCTTAAAATCATGATATTTGCACACAGAAAAAATGTATTGACATTTAACACTTTGGTTTCTGGATCTTTTCTATTATTGGACAACATACTTCCATCTCTAAAAAGTTGCACTGGCGTAATTAGTGCCAAATCTATTATTATTATTATGACGTGACACTTGATAAATGTGGAGTGACAGAGTAAATTAAGGGTGTGTGCCCACAATCAGTATTTGCTGCGTTTTGGACACACCATGCATCAGCGCGTCCAAAATGCTGCATTGTACAGTACAAGCATAGTGGATGGGATTTCTAGAAATCCTGTGCCCACTGTGCTTGTTTTTTCTGCAGCAAACTGCGGTGCATCTTTCCAGACCGCAGCATGTAAATTGTTTGCTGCGGATTCGCATGTGTCTTCCTTAGGGAGAACACAAGCAAGAGACTGCAGCGCACCGAACCCTGATCGTGGATACAAGCAGCTGCGGGCTCCTGCGGAGGAGACTTGCGGCCTTGCAGGTCAGGACCTGCTGCGACCAGGACACAGTAAGTCCTGATCGTGGGCACATACCCTAAAAAGTTGTAATAAATGCCGCATTTCATTTTGTACCAAACACAGACTTTACAGAATAAAATCTCTCTGCTTGGCTCAGTGCAAGCCGCTTACAGTGTTTGAATGGCTTACACTGGGGGTAACAACAGCATTATCGGATGTAGCATGTACATTTTTATTTATTTAATTTTTTTAAAAAAAAACCTTTCCTCCCTCTCCCGGAAGTGTTCTGTTTATAGCTGGCTGCATGTGGGAGGACAGCCAAACTGCCAATCAGTGACTTCAAATGGGGTTCAAGTGAAGTCCGGGTCCCAATCTTAACTTTATCAAAAGTCCAGCTTAAGTCACCGAACTTCAACAGGTTCGCTCATCTCTAGTTGTATGTCATCCACCCAGCACTGCAAATCTTGAGACTATGAAATTGAAGCACAGACTTGCTGAGGCGCACATCACTTTGCCTTCCTGAGGGCAGAGCAAAGTACTGTAATGCATCGGTGCCTGCTTTACGTCCAGATCATCAGCTCACTCAGGTTAAAGCAAAGATCTGTGCTTCAACTGCACAGGATTGTGATTTGCAATACTTTGTGTATGACTTAGGAGACCTGATCTATATTCATGAAGACAGGAGAGCTGGTGATTTCTGGGAAAGAGGAGATGCTAAACCTAGACCAATGACTACCATCGGTCCGGATTGCACCTATTAGTTTATGGCACAAAAGAATAATAAATTATTTTATTGGGTTTGCAGCAGTGGGGAGAGGGGGTTGGGGTGTTTATATGCAGACTGTTAGGGGTCTTCAAGGGATTCTGTCAGCATGGAATAACTGTTCTTATGAAGTAGAGCCGCTCACTGCACCACAACATGGCCAAACATTTAAATACACCATCT
The DNA here is from genome assembly GCF_048569485.1 of Anomaloglossus baeobatrachus. Classification (NCBI taxonomy): domain Eukaryota; kingdom Metazoa; phylum Chordata; class Amphibia; order Anura; family Aromobatidae; genus Anomaloglossus; species Anomaloglossus baeobatrachus. Next base: position 280,215,851 of record NC_134353.1, on the reverse strand, counting down.
CACATGCTTGGTTTCCCTCGATCTCCACCCTCCCCTAATTGATGGCTCTGGCTTCATAGAGTCAGAGACGAGAGGATATTAATGGAAAACAAGCAGGTGGGAAGGTGCACGTAAATATTGCCATGATACACCAAGCGCCTGCTTGCTGACAGTCCCTTTTACAGGTGGTACTTGTAGTGTATTTGGGGAAAACATAGTGACAGGTTTCCTTTCACAACCATTGCTGGAAATTGCCTTATACCAGGTGGTGCAGGTAATCATAATGCAACATTGTCCTCTTCCCTTTTTTCTTAGATCCTTCATTGCCATGTTGTACACTTGCTGTTTTAGTCAATGAATCATGTATTTATTTGATTGTGAAAGTACTTTATTCTCTGCATCATGTAGTGTATTTGCAGTACCTTACAGGCATTCTTGGGAGTGTTTGGAAGATTGAATGGATCAAATGACAAGTTTGTTGTAAAAGATGGAATTCAGCAGTTATGTAGACGTTGGCCATGGTTTCGGCTAGGAACACAAAATTTTATTCTCCCTTGATAACCTTATATTTATATTCATAGTGGCATACTTTCCACTGATTACACCATACAACAGTTTCTCCTAAAAAGAAGCAAACATTTTGAAATAAAAATCTCATTAATAACAATCCGAAACCTCGTAAAGGGCTTCACTGTATACAACCATATTTGTAATTAAAATATGCAGCTTTAATGTGAAAAAATTTGTATAAATGTGAAATAATTTATCATTAGAGGCAGATTTCAAGGACCAAAGGGCAAGTGTCGGACCTCTTCTCACACTTTTTCTGTATTCATATCCTTCCAATAACAATATACGTTTGTATAAAACACATTTCCTTTTGATGGTGCTGTCCAAATAACTGATGCAACTGTCTCGGTAGTGTAACATTTATTTTCCTATTGAAAACATTCACATTACCAGAGATTAAACAGAGATCATAGTCAAACATTTGTAAAGCGATCAGCAGACATCCGTGTTCATTTTTCGGAAAGAAAAGGCTAATGGAGAGTAAAACCATCATATGTTCATAATTCTTATTGCTGCTGGTAAGAATGACTTAAGTTCATCAATTGTGGTTCAACCTTGCATGCACCATTTTCTAGTTGTCTGAATGCATTCACTAATTTAGGCAAGGGTGGCACCATAGCGTAAGGGAGTGCATGAAATATTCTACAAACTGATTTACAGTGGAAGGTTTGTACATTTGAGCTTGTTGGGTATGGATTTTGGATAGAGATGAGTGAACCCGAGCTTTGGTGTTCGATGATCGTACCAAACACAGACTTCACAAATAAAAAAACAGAGTTTGGGTTCAGAGTTCAGGTGATATACATACGCAAACCACTCGCGAAAACATCAGCCCAATGCGAGCCGCTTGCAGTGTTTGATTGTCTCGCATCGGAGGTAACAACAGCATGATCAGATGTAGTGTGCAGCAAACAAAAAAAAAATGGTAAAACTTTGCCCACCTGCCCCCAGAAGTGTTGTTTATGGCTGACTGGCTGCATGCAGGCGGAGACCTAAACTGCCCAGTTATTGACTTACTTTGGGGTTCAGGCCAAGTCCAGGTCTCAAGCAGAACTTTTTTAAAAAGCCCGGCTGCACCCGCCAAACCGAATTTCCACGGGTTTGCTCATCTCAACTTTTGGATAGAATATACAAATTTACCGTAGTTTAGTCCGTGGAATTTTAGTTTATTCATGTTTTTAAGGAAATGCAAATTGTGGCGTAAAGGTATTCTAACCAACAAATTGTTTTCATGCACCCATATATGTTGTCAAAGTTTACAGAAAAGTGCGGAATTCTAACATTAGGATATGGTAAGCGGAAAAGCCAAAGGTGATGTTTGATATCACCTCATACTTTATATTGGTATACTGGGCATTTTTATTAATGGCAGAAGAATGTTCAAAACCCCAAAAAATAAAAAAAATGTGCATTTAAAAAAATAACATTATTACCCTATATGCTCTTTGTTCCATAGAAAAAAAGAAAAAAAAATATTTAATGTTGCCATTTTACATGGGTTGATTGATGTGCACTCATTGTTGTTTTAAGGAAATGAACGCTGTCATAGTAATTTTAATTGAAAAGGCCGATCATCTGGAACTATGTGTAAATATGCTCCACATTGTAATTGAAATGTCATTCTCTCTACATAATTCACCTTATTAGCGGCTACAAATTCTACAGGTTAATTACAGTTAATCCAGACCACAAATGGGTAAAGAGTTGTTCTGTTTTTTTTTGGAGAGACAAGGGATATTTTATTTTAAGCAAGGAAAGAAAAAATAATGATTTTCGTAAATTTTTCAAACACTTAAAAAAAATAGTAATACATAATGTAAAAGATTACATTGATCCGCCATATTCCTTCTGAAGGTCAGCAGCATCAAGAACCCTCTGCTAAGAAATTATATGACTGTTACTCTGGAGATCCAAACTGTACTGTGGTTGAAGAATAATAGTTTACTGCTAAAAAAAAAAATAAAAAAATAAGAAAAAATATTATGAAAATTTTTTTCCACTGATTTAAATTTTTATTTTCTTCATTTACTTTAGATTTTGTGGAAGAATCTCTCCCATATTTTTATTTTTATATATATACTGAATCTATGTATCTGTATGTATTCTATTATGTGTTTGTGTTAATATACTCACCTACTTCTCTGATATCCAGCAGCGCTCTGCTTCTCTTCTCAGTAACGTGGCAGGTCTTCAGATTCTCTGGATCATTCTGTGTGAGCCGAAGTCGCTTACAATGTAAATCTTCAATGCAAATTACAATGTAAAGCCTCGTTCTGACACTCCATAGACTTGCATTATAAAAGACACCTTGAGGTCAAGCAGAGTGACCCAGAGAGTCTGAAGAGCGGTTACATCACTCAGAAGAGGAGCAGAATGGCTCTGGATACCCGAGAAGGTGGAGCTATTTTAGTATAGTAGCACAAACACACATTAGTATACTTGCACATATACACAGATTTAGTGAAAAAAAATACTTAATGGTAGTGCTTTTTTAATTGATAAACATAAACTAGTTAAACCTCTATTTTTGAAACTATAATTTGCAACATTTTTTTCACATCTGCCTAAAACTGTTTGATAGTTCGTTCATTGGTAAGTCCAAAGGAGGTGTTCGTGTGCATGCCATGACCAACCAAGATAAATGTGTACCCCTAAACTGAGAAAAGCCAGAGTAATTAAATGTGTTATTAATGGAATAAGGCTGATCTCTAGTAATCTGGCAAAGAAAATTAGAACAATAGAGAAACAAATAAGCATAGGGTTCAGTTGAACTATAAGAAGTCAACAACGACTGATAGGAGGTAGAGATGAGCGGACCCGTGGAAGTTCTGGGGGTTCAGCTGAACTTTTTATAAAGTTCTGTTCTACACCAGGACTTGAACTGAACTCCATTTGGAGTCACTGATTGACAGATCAGCTCTCCGCCCACATGCAGCCAACCATAAACTAAGCACTTCCGGGTTAAGGGTGAGCGATTTTTTTTGTGTGTGCACACTATATCCGATCATGCTGATTTTACCCCCAGTGCGAGCCGTTCAAACACTACAAGTGGCTCGTCCTGGGCTGAGCATAAAGAGTAGCTGAGCAGAGCACTGCTCGGTTTGCACATGTAAATCACCCGAGGTCTGTTTTGTTTTTTTATGTCTGTGTTCGGTCTGAACATCGGGTTCTCTCATCTCTAATATCAGGTTATGTTGAACAACCAAGATTAAATCCCAGAAATAATACGTTAGTGTCAACTGTCACGGGGTGATGGGATAACAGGAGACTGAGGCTCCTAGACTGGTCCTCAGGCTAGGGGGCCCTAGCTTTTCCTATTCCCAGAGATGCATCTAATGGTGACAATGTCTTGGCCGCTTTCCTTACCCTGTTCCTGGCCAGCCCTGATCTAATAATCCTTTCCCCCACCCCAGGGGAGGACCAGGACATGAGTCGTGAACCCACAGATATGAACAAACGGGGAAACCAAAACTCTAGCATACACGAAGATAAATGACAATACGTGATCAGAAGGACATAAAGAGCAGGGAGTAAATAACCAGACAAAGAGAGGACTTCTACAGCACACCAAGTAGCACATGGCAAATCACCAGCAACAGGAATACAACAGCACACGGACCGAGTTAGCAAAAGCTATGGTCTGCATGGAAAGACAGATTCCTCCATCTTAAAAAGGCGAGGAGTTCCTGTGATGGGTCTCTCACAACATGTGATCCAAAAGGTATTCAGCAGGCTTACAGAAATTAACCCATGCTAGTCCAATCACTAATGAGCACACAGCTGGTCGATGTCCTAGACTGCGTGTGCAACTCAGAAGTACCGCAGAAAGCATAGTGCAGAGTATTAGAGTCTGCGGTCTGAACTGCGTCTGATGCTATCATGACACTCAGCATCAACACTGGCAACTCTTATCTCAAAACAAAGGGTGTACAGCAAAATATAATTCTTGCCTGGCCTTTCCATGATCTCAGCCTACAAAGTGCTGTAGTTCATTTAAGGATTATCAGACTTTTTGTTGCGATTTCTCTGCATAGTTTTGTCACAAAACTTGAAGGGTTTCCAGATGCCAGCAATGTCAGTGAGCATCCTGAAGTCTCATGCACACATGGCTTATTTTTAAATTGCAGATTTGGTCCAGACTTAAATCTCTGTCATGTCAATTCTTTCAGCATTTTTGCTGCAGATTTCACCCATACTAATGAGTGGGGAAAAATCTGCTTCCAACATGCAAGAGATGCAGAAATTTCTGCAGCAAATACTTAATGTGTGCACATACACGAAGTTGTCTTTTCTATTGAACAAGTTTGATTCATGATGTAATAGAACAAAGGCAAAAATCCTTTCTTCCGAACAATGGATAGCAAAAAACAGTGCTGTTGTATGTTGGAAGTCATTTATAGGTAAAAAGATATATGTATGTATGTATGTATATAATTTAACTTATTGTATATGTTCATGTTTCCTGCAGAAATTGATATAGAGCGATGTGTTCGTGAGTCAATCAACCTCTTCTGCTGGACGCCAAAGAGTGCGACCTTCAGGCAACATGCTCAGTCACCAAAACAGGCAATTGACAGCAACGGCATGAGCAGATCTCCATCTAGCTACACTACTGAATACCAGGACTCTTCCAAGACTGATTTGGTATGTCGGATAAATACCTATCATACACATGTTACAAAACTGCATATTTGTTACCTTCTACCGTATTTTTCGCTTTATAAGACGTGCCGGATTATAAGACGCACCCCAAATTTAGACATAAAAAAGGTAAAAAAATAAAAATGGGGTCCGAATTATACTCTGGTGTTCTCTTACCGGAGGGGGGCAGCTGTGGTGGTGAAGCGGGGTCACAGGAGGCAGAGGTTGTGCTGGCAGCGGGCCAGTGGCAGCGGGGTCCGTGGTGACAGGCGCGGTGTGTCAGTAGTGGTGGCAGCAGCAGCAGCGGTGGCGGGTGAGTGGTGTAGCAGGCCGGTGCGGTGAGTGTCCCAGTGTCCGCGGTCCTAGTTCAAATGATGGCACCTGGAGCGGCGCATGCGCAGATGGAGCTCTCATCCAAGAGCTCCATCAGCGCACGCGCCTGATCCCGGCGCCATCATTTGAAACTGAGACCGCGGAAACACTGGGAAACCTGCTGCAGAGCCACCCGCACGCACAGTGTGGCAGCCAGCAGTACGCCCGTCCACCCGCACAGTGAGGCATCCGGCTGCTGCCCTCACGCAGGCACCTGGCTGCCGCCCGGACGCAGACACATGCACCTGACTGCCGCCCGCACAGGCACCCGACTGCCGCCCACACGCAGCCACAGGTACCCGGCTGCCGCCCGCACGCAGCCACAGATACCCGGCTGCCACCCGCACGCACAGAATGGCAGCCAGCAGTGCGCCCGTCCACCCGCACATAGAGGCAGCCGGCACCGACAGGCACCCGGCTGCCACCCTCACGCAGGCACCCGGCTGCCGCCCGCACGCAGGCACCCGGCTGCCGTCCGCATGCAAGTACATGCACCTGACTGCCGCCCACACAGGCACCCGACTGCTGCCCGCATGCAGCCACAGGTACCCGGCTGCCACCCGCACGCGAGCACAGGTACACGGCTGCTTGCACGCAGTCAGAGGCACCCAGCCGCCCGATCGCCGCACAGACAGGACCCCCAGGTAAAGCTATATTCGGATTTTAAGACTCACCCCTCATTTTCCTCCCAATTTTTTGGGAGGAAAAGTGCGTCTTATAATCCGAAAAATACAGTATATGTTGTACAACCACGTAGAAAGGAGAAAAATAGGTCTACTGTATATGCAAAAACTGGCATATAATTTTATATTCGAAATATAAAAAAATTAACGTTACCCTAGTTAGACTAAAATCTGTTTTTCAAAATGTAGAGAAGATATACTATGTATGCAAAGTTTATCTATACTCCACAAAGTGATTTTTATTGGTGGCACGGTTGATGTCTGCCAGCATATCATTGGACATGGACTCCACTGTTTCAGTAATGCATTGTCTCATGTCGTTCAGATCCTGTGGCTGGGGGCATGCTCTCTCCCCCTGCATTTTTTCGCTCTTCCGTGAGCACAGTATTCAATTTTGATGTGACAGGGGAGTCACTGCTACTTCACAGTGACTCTGTGGGGCTTGGACACATCAAAATTTAAACTGCCCACGTAAGGGCGGAAAAGTGCAGGGGGGAGAGACGGCAGGTAGAATGCAAAGGCACTTGATTTCCAACTGCGCTCCTGATATCACAGGTGCATACTAAAGCAAAGAAGAGGAGAAATTGGGGACTATGAAGTCTACAAGCTGGCTTATCTTCCGGGCAGCACATACCCCATAGCCTGAAAGATAAGAAATATAAAAAAGGAGTTTTCCAAAACAGTCCATCACCCAGGAGGCATACAGGTATGACTAATTTCACCTTTATGCCACCTGTATGCCCATATTAATAACTAATAAAATGCAAAAAGGTGACAGATTCCCTTTAAGGGTAATCTGTAGTGCTCAGCTAGGTCTTTCAGCTATGTTTTCTGTGAAACACTGGAGCATTTCAGAGAAAAACCTAGTTAGATACAATTGTGCAGCTAGGGTCTGACTCGTAGTGCCAGGCTCTGATTCATGCTGCCCATGAGTTAAGCAGCATGAATCAACTGACGGGCCCCTTATAAGTGTTATTAGCGTATACGTTATTGGCTTTCCGAAAGGACTGAAATCCCCAATGCTATCTTTGGACCAATTTAATGCTGTTTTAGGAAGAATGCAGCCTTTTTTTTATCAAATTCTACAAAATGTTTCTAATTTTATGAAGATTTTCACCTTGCTGAGAGCACTGCACTCTGCATTCATTTCCTATAGGTCAGCCATGCAGATTGCAAGCCCCTGGCCTGCATATAAATTGGAACCCACTAATTGCCTTCATTTTTAGCCAATCAGGCCAGAAGTCAGAACATTTATGGTCTGACAATACAGCGTGGCTACTATAATTCATACATCATAACAGATTTCCAGAATACCATACTAATCATATACCTGGCGTCCCTGATTGTCCAGGGATCACACAGGTGGCACAAACTCCTAATTAATTCCAAAACAGGAGAAACACGAGTTTTTGCAGTGCAAACAATACATAATTTATTTAGTGAACATGGTGACAAAGACTTGAAAAAGTTAAAATGAGCACTAAAAGCCGGATCAAAAAATTAGATTTTACATGTACCGAATATAGTAGGTCCAATACATCCATAAGAAATGTCCCTCTGTTTACAACATATAAAGGTATGTAAAACCATATTCATATATAACCAAGAGGGAACATTAGTGTACCTAAGTCAATAATGGATGTATCAGGGCAAATGGCAGGCAATAGGGCATAAAGTCAGAAAAATGGGTCCAGTACACCCCCAGAAAATGTCCCTCTGTTCACAACAAATAGGTAAGATTGTACACAAGCATATTCACATATAGTACAGAGGGAACATTATTATACTCAAATGGAGAGAGGATGTACCGGAACCCATGACAATTGCAGGAGCATGCAGTTAGATCATAACATTCAATCATTAGCGTTCCTAGTAAGTCCCGGATTTAAGTAGGCACAATGCAGGAAACATCCGACCGCAACTCACACCCCTTATCTGCCAGGCCCACGTCCGATAACAAGTGCTGTAATGAGGATTTTGATCCGGAAAAGAGGCCCCAGATAGCCCAACGTACGTTTCGATGAAGGTATTCAATCTTCTTCAGGGGAGGGATGCCATGAGGTACGTGGCGAAATGCCGGTTTTTAAATGGTGGCGGTGTTTTTCCGATCCCGGAAATCACGTAATGGCGCATGCGCAGATCCACCCGCGAAGTCTCGCGTGATGCGCCGCCGTCATATCATCCCGCGCATGCGCGGGAGCGGGGACGCGTCACCATAGCTCCCGCGCATGCGCCCGACACCAGACGGCGGCGACAATCACGGAGACACAGGCAGGGGGACCCGGACATGCGCACATGAGGACCGGGAAGGAAAGAGGGTACATCCATCAAAACATATATATTAAAGGCCACCGATGACAAGGTTTTCCAAAAGGGTCCATAACAACATCTTTAGGTAGATAAGGTGCCTATATGGAAAAAACCAAATAGAACCAGCATTAAAAGATGGGACCATAAGAACAGTTAAAAAAGGGGATTTAAAAGTCATATTAACAATGACAAGAATTGCAGTAAGGCAAAAGGTGGTCACTCGGAAAATATCAAAACCAACCAAAATAAGAGAATTTTACACCTAGTTTTTTAATTATAAAGGTGTTATAGGAAGGAAGCGTAACTAATGGACTCATTAAGTCCCTGGGGGGCCATAGTGTTAAGAGTAAGGATCCATTTCACTTCACATTGTGCCAAGCGCTTTTTAAGATCACCACCCCTGATCCCCCCATTTATCATGTCAATACCTCTGACTTTCAACTGGGAAGGGTCACAGGAGTGGTGAGTCCTAAAATGCCTTGGCAAGGTTTTCAGAAGTGTATCATCAGTTACTGTCCTGGCTGCGGAAATGTCCCTCACATGTTCTCTAACCCTGATGCGGAGCTCACGTGAAGTGAGTCCCACATATATCAGGGGACAGGTGCAGGTTGCAAAATACACCACATGTGTAGAACCACATGTGATGTATTGCCGGATATTATAATTTTTCCTGCCATCTGAGGAACAGAATTGTGTACTACGGAGGACATTGCCGCAGGCCAGGCAATGCCCACAGGGAAAGCATCCCTGCAATGGACCCCGTGAACCGAAGATATTGGATATAGGGGGGACATAATGACTTCGTACCAAAAAGTCTTTCAGATTTTTAGCACGTCTGGATGTCATTAATGGCCGGTCAGTGAGGTTCTGGGCCAACACCGGATCAGTTAGTAATACCGGCCAGTGTTTCCTCATGATGTCCCGCATAGTATCCCATTTTTCATTATAAGTCCCTATGAACCTCACTGAAGGATCAAAGGAGTCCTGTTTCTTGGGAACGTGGGCAAGTAATTGTGCTCTAGGGGTCTTCTTGGCCCTATTGTACCCGAATTTGATGTTCCTATTGCTGTAACCCCTATCAGAGAAACGGGCCCTGAGATCGGATGACTGAATTTCAAATTTACTATCAGAAGAGCATATCCGCCTCATTCTCAGAAATTGTCCGGTGGGGATGGCACGAATAGTAGATGGATTATGGGCAGATGAAGCGTGGAGCAACGCATTGACGGACGTCTTCTTACGAAAAACGTCCGTCTGGATTGACCCCCTATCGTCAACCGATATTTCAACGTCCAGGAAGTCAATCTTGCGAGTGCTGCACTTATATGTAAGTTTGATGTTAAACTTATTTCTATTCAACTGCCCCATGAACTGATCAAGCTGCTCCGCCGGGCCCTGCCACACAAAAAGAATATCATCAATAAAACGATACCAGCACTGCACATGGGCCGATGCCCCCACGCCTCCGTCACCAAAAACCAGCCTCTCCCAATATCCAAGGAAGAGGCAGGCGTACGAAGGCGCGCAGGCCGCACCCATTGCAGTGCCGCGTCGCTGTAAATAAAAATAATCTTTGAAAACAAAAAAGTTGTGTGTCAGGACGAAGCGGAGCAGCTCCAAAATCAGTTCACCCATTTCATCATCCCGACCGGACATATGAGGGTACACTACCCTCATATGTCCGTGACACGACGGACGTCCTAAGGCGAATTGACGGTATCTTTTTAGATGACGATATGACTATCGTCACCGCAGACGTAGAGGGTCTTTACACCTGTATTGCACATGAGGATGGGCTAAGAGCAGTCCGCTTTTTCTTGGAGATGTCCGGTCGGGATGATGAAATGGGTGAACTGATTTTGGAGCTGCTCCGCTTCGTCCTGACACACAACTTTTTTGTTTTCAAAGATTATTTTTATTTACAGCGACGCGGCACTGCAATGGGTGCGGCCTGCGCGCCTTCGTACGCCTGCCTCTTCCTTGGATATTGGGAGAGGCTGGTTTTTGGTGACGGAGGCGTGGGGGCATCGGCCCATGTGCAGTGCTGGTATCGTTTTATTGATGATATTCTTTTTGTGTGGCAGGGCCCGGCGGAGCAGCTTGATCAGTTCATGGGGCAGTTGAATAGAAATAAGTTTAACATCAAACTTACATATAAGTGCAGCACTCGCAAGATTGACTTCCTGGACGTTGAAATATCGGTTGACGATAGGGGGTCAATCCAGACGGACGTTTTTCGTAAGAAGACGTCCGTCAATGCGTTGCTCCACGCTTCATCTGCCCATAATCCATCTACTATTCGTGCCATCCCCACCGGACAATTTCTGAGAATGAGGCGGATATGCTCTTCTGATAGTAAATTTGAAATTCAGTCATCCGATCTCAGGGCCCGTTTCTCTGATAGGGGTTACAGCAATAGGAACATCAAATTCGGGTACAATAGGGCCAAGAAGACCCCTAGAGCACAATTACTTGCCCACGTTCCCAAGAAACAGGACTCCTTTGATCCTTCAGTGAGGTTCATAGGGACTTATAATGAAAAATGGGATACTATGCGGGACATCATGAGGAAACACTGGCCGGTATTACTAACTGATCCGGTGTTGGCCCAGAACCTCACTGACCGGCCATTAATGACATCCAGACGTGCTAAAAATCTGAAAGACTTTTTGGTACGAAGTCATTATGTCCCCCCTATATCCAATATCTTCGGTTCACGGGGTCCATTGCAGGGATGCTTTCCCTGTGGGCATTGCCTGGCCTGCGGCAATGTCCTCCGTAGTACACAATTCTGTTCCTCAGATGGCAGGAAAAATTATAATATCCGGCAATACATCACATGTGGTTCTACACATGTGGTGTATTTTGCAACCTGCACCTGTCCCCTGATATATGTGGGACTCACTTCACGTGAGCTCCGCATCAGGGTTAGAGAACATGTGAGGGACATTTCCGCAGCCAGGACAGTAACTGATGATACACTTCTGAAAACCTTGCCAAGGCATTTTAGGACTCACCACTCCTGTGACCCTTCCCAGTTGAAAGTCAGAGGTATTGACATGATAAATGGGGGGATCAGGGGTGGTGATCTTAAAAAGCGCTTGGCACAATGTGAAGTGAAATGGATCCTTACTCTTAACACTATGGCCCCCCAGGGACTTAATGAGTCCATTAGTTACGCTTCCTTCCTATAACACCTTTATAATTAAAAAACTAGGTGTAAAATTCTCTTATTTTGGTTGGTTTTGATATTTTCCGAGTGACCACCTTTTGCCTTACTGCAATTCTTGTCATTGTTAATATGACTTTTAAATCCCCTTTTTTAACTGTTCTTATGGTCCCATCTTTTAATGCTGGTTCTATTTGGTTTTTTCCATATAGGCACCTTATCTACCTAAAGATGTTGTTATGGACCCTTTTGGAAAACCTTGTCATCGGTGGCCTTTAATATATATGTTTTGATGCATGTACCCTCTTTCCTTCCCGGTCCTCATGTGCGCATGTCCGGGTCCCCCTGCCTGTGTCTCCGTGATTGTCGCCGCCGTCTGGTGTCGGGCGCATGCGCGGGAGCTATGGTGACGCGTCCCCGCTCCCGCGCATGCGCGGGATGATATGACGGCGGCGCATCACGCGAGACTTCGCGGGTGGATCTGCGCATGCGCCATTACGTGATTTCCGGGATCGGAAAAACACCGCCACCATTTAAAAACCGGCATTTCGCCACGTACCTCATGGCATCCCTCCCCTGAAGAAGATTGAATACCTTCATCGAAACGTACGTTGGGCTATCTGGGGCCTCTTTTCCGGATCAAAATCCTCATTACAGCACTTGTTATCGGACGTGGGCCTGGCAGATAAGGGGTGTGAGTTGCGGTCGGATGTTTCCTGCATTGTGCCTACTTAAATCCGGGACTTACTAGGAACGCTAATGATTGAATGTTATGATCTAACTGCATGCTCCTGCAATTGTCATGGGTTCCGGTACATCCTCTCTCCATTTGAGTATAATAATGTTCCCTCTGTACTATATGTGAATATGCTTGTGTACAATCTTACCTATTTGTTGTGAACAGAGGGACATTTTCTGGGGGTGTACTGGACCCATTTTTCTGACTTTATGCCCTATTGCCTGCCATTTGCCCTGATACATCCATTATTGACTTAGGTACACTAATGTTCCCTCTTGGTTATATATGAATATGGTTTTACATACCTTTATATGTTGTAAACAGAGGGACATTTCTTATGGATGTATTGGACCTACTATATTCGGTACATGTAAAATCTAATTTTTTGATCCGGCTTTTAGTGCTCATTTTAACTTTTTCAAGTCTTTGTCACCATGTTCACTAAATAAATTATGTATTGTTTGCACTGCAAAAACTCGTGTTTCTCCTGTTTTGGATATAATTCATACATGATGTATAACCACTATTGGCGGAAATTAATTACATGGCAATTCCAAGTTTTATTGATGATAGTTTCTTGAGATATTGCACATGCTATGATGACATTCTGCAGTGAAACACTTACATACTCTAAGGTGATCCTAGAACTTGAGCAGAATGTTATGGAGTGTGCTGCGGTGAGACACCTTGTATAAGTCCCATAGAGCATCACCCTGCACGACGGCTGCAGATGAAATAATCAGTACATTAATAATCACAATAACACCAAACTACACAATAAAATTGTAGTACGCAAATATTATGGATGAGTTTGAAAATGGTTCTAAGCCACAGTGTCCAAGAGCATCCGTGGAATGCCAGACATTCGCACTTGTGCAGATAAGATGGATTTCTTGAATATTTACAACGTTGCTTATGAATCAGCATGACCTGCTATGTTTTTATATTATGTGTGTCTTAAGATATCTTACTTAAGATTAACACAACATTCTTCTTAAATCATAAAATGTACAGTGATCCCACACATTGGCACTTGGGAGCGGTTTTCCATATCTTTAGATTATGGTTTCCACAGCATTAGGTATAATTTTCATAGCAATCATAAACATGTATATTTAACAACATAATATTTAATAGTTTATTATTTTAATGGTCTAAAACATAGTTTACTAAATTGAGAAATAAAACCATGTTTAAACTAAGCCTGGCTTTATAACATGTATGATTGTAGGAGGTTTTACATTGTACAGTCTGAAAACACGAGCGGTTTTCACTTAAAGAGTAACTACCATTTTAATTTATTTTCATGAATCAATAGTACACATGAAAATAAGTAACTTTTTTCTGCAAATTCTCAATTCATGGGTAAAATATGTCTTCACTGAATACCAATTTTAACCATGAATTGAGAATGATAGATCAGCCCAGGAGGAGAAAAAAGCAGATTTCTCTGATAAGACATATTACAAAGTAGTTTATTTTCATACATACTATTCATTCATAAAAAGTAAAACGACGGTTACTCTTTAAAGGGACCCTGTCACCAACTTTGTCCCCTATAAGCTGTGGCCACTACCACTGAGTTCTTATATACAGCACTCCAGAATACTGTATATTAGAGCCCAGGCCGCGTTGTATAACATAAAAAAACACTTTTATAATACTCACCTGGGTGGGTGGTCCGATCCGATCCGATAGTTGTTGCTGCTCTCCAGTCCGGCGCATCCTCTCTGCTGCAATCTCCGACCTCCTTCTATCCAGCCCGGCTTGCATTGTAGTCCTGCACAGGTGCACTGTGATCTGCCCTGTTGAGGACAGATCAAAGTACTGTAATGTGCAGGCATGAAGAAAGGTTAAAGACTACCCACGCATGCTCACTGCAATACTTTAATCTGCCCTAAGCAGGGCAGATCAAAGTGTGCCTGTGTGGGACCTCAAAGTCGTCTAGTGTGCATGACGTAGGTCGGATCATGCACATGGGCTTCAGAGGAAGGATGATTATGTTCGCCGTGCAGAGAAGGCGCCGGACCGGAGAGCAGCGACACCCATCGGACTAATGCACCCCCCTAGATGAGTATTCTAAAAGTGTTTTTTACGTTATACAGCGTGGCCTGGGCACTTACTGTATATACAGTATTCTAGAATGTTGTATATAAGAGTTCACTGGTGGTGGCCGTAGGTTATAGTCGCCAAATCTTGTAACAGGTGTGACGACATGGACACCCAATGCCTCTCATGGGTTAAAGTTTCTTAACATTCAGCCAGACGTATTGTTCTTATGTGTGCCAAGTCATGTTTGCTTAGCTATTGTTTCTCCAGACCCTTCCAGTAATCATTGTATTGTAGTTGAGTATTGCTAATGTAATTACCTTAGTAGTCATTGTCTAGTCTGTGCATTCCAGACTACATGTATACCCTCAGTCTTTCTGTAGACATCATTTGGATGAACATTGTCCATGCAGCTTGAGATTCATCCAATGGGAGAGGTGATCTTGTCCAACCAATCGATGAGGACGCAGTGTATCCAAGTGGAAGGCTGTGGCTATAAAAGGGATTTCTTTAGGCCACCAGGGATTTGTTGATGGTTGCTGATGGATCCAGTCTAAGCTCTTAGGAGCTGACTAGAAGATCAGGTTACCCTGTGGCTTCAATGTAGGGACTCCGGTTCCGGTTGGAGACCATATCCACAGTCTAGGGATTTCGACTCCGGCTGCCAGGATTATATCATCATACCAGGACTACCTAAGGAGGACACTCAGGTTGGGACAGTTCAGTCACCTGCTACAGACTTTGCAGACCTCAGACAGCTTCCTACGTCTGGCATTATTCCTTTCTCGGTGGGTGCCCGCCAAAAGCGGGGTGCTGCTGGATTGGAGTAAATAGCCCTGGGACCTCTGAGGCATGGACATTCTAAATCCCTGGTGAGCCAGCGGAAGGGTGAGACTCTGTTGCCTGTTACATTTGTGTTTTGCTGGTTATGTGCCGTTAATTGTTTGGGGATCCAATAAAGTCTAATTATTGTGATTCCCTCACCCTGTGTT
This sequence comes from Anomaloglossus baeobatrachus, assembly GCF_048569485.1. NCBI lineage: Eukaryota > Metazoa > Chordata > Amphibia > Anura > Aromobatidae > Anomaloglossus > Anomaloglossus baeobatrachus. The sequence goes on along the minus strand of NC_134353.1, from coordinate 280,200,347 downwards.
GTCTGAGTAGTGTTACGCCCACGGTTAAGGAGGCCGGCGTTCAGTTGGGATGAGCCCTGAGCCACGCTGTCTTTCTAAAGGTGGCGGGTTTTAGCGGACGAGAGCACCCACTAAGCCCAGTGTCTCCACAACCGGTTCCCTTTAAAGGGGTATTCTTATCTCCAAGATCCTATCCCAACATGTACTAGGTGTAATATTAATAATATTAGCAAATACTTCCAATTAGAAATGTAGTATAGTTTTTCTGAAAAGCCGTCACTTCATTTGCAAGGCATGACAGTCGCTTAGGTATCCAAAGTTATGACCACTTATATAACAGGGACAGTTAGACGCTAGTGGTTGTAACCATGGATATCTAAGCTACTGTCATGCATGCATATGAGGTAAGAGACATGGCTATATGATGAGAAAAAATACTACATTTCTAATTGGAGGTATTTGCTAATATTTTTATTATTACAACTATTACAGATTGGGATAGGATCTTTGAGATGGGAATACCCCTTTAACCCCTTAACGAAAGCGGGCAGTAATATTATGTCCTCGCGGTCATAATGTTACTGCCCACGGTCTGCCGCCGGCAGCATGCCGCGATCGGCGCACATCTCAGCTGATTTTCACAACTTAGATGTGGGCATGATAGGCACAAGCAGAATCGTTATCTGCTCGTGCCGTTTAACCCCTTACATGGCGCTGTCAATATGTGACAGCGCCATTATAATCACGATCGCGGTAAACATTTACTTACCGCCTGATACCGGAAGTCACGTGACGTGATCACGTGACTTCCGGTAGTTGTCATGGTAGCACAGGGTCATGTGATGACTCCTGTACCTGCCATGAATTACTCTCAGTTTCACTTGACCCGGAGCCGAGTGAAACAGAAAGTGAGCGTATCTGCTGTTTACAGCTCTGTAGCTGTGATCAGCAGATAGGGCAGAGCGATCGGATTGTTGATCGCTATAGCCCCCTAGGGGGACTAGTAAAATAAAAATAAAAAAAGTAAAAAAAAAGTTTTAAAAAATTAAAAAAAAAACCTAAAAGTTCAAATCACCCCCCTTTCGCCCCATGGAAAATTAAAGGGTTAAAAAAATAACAAATATACACACATTTGGTAGCGCCGTGTTCAGTAACGCCCGAGCTATCAAAATATAAAATCAATCTGATTGGTTAACGTCGTAGCGGTAAAAAAAATTTAACCGCCAAAATGACTTTTTTTGTCGCCACAACTTTTGCGCAAAATGCAATAACAGGCGATCAAAACGTAGCATCTGTGCAAAAATGGTACAGTTAAAAACATCAGCTTGAGACACAAAAAATAAGCTGTCACTGAGCCCTAGATCCTGAAAAATGAGAACGCTACGGGTCACGGAATATGGTGTAAAACGTGCGCCACTTTATTCGGACAAACCTCCGATTTTTTTTAACCCCTTATATAAAAGTAAACCTACATACATGTTTGTTGTCTACAAACGCGCACTGACCTGAGGCATCACACCCACACATCATTTTTACCATATAGTGAACACAGTGAATAAAATATCTCAAAAACAATAGTGCTATTGCACGTTTTTTGCAATTTTTCTGCATTTGGAATTTTTTTGCCGTTTTCCAGTACACTATATGGTAAAACTTATGATTTCATTTAAAAGTACAGCTCGTTCCACAAAAAATGAGCCCTCACATGACCATATGGACTGAAAAATAAAAAAGTTACGTCTCTCAGAAGAAGAATGGCGGAAAAAAAAAACGGAAAGCGAAAAATCGGCCGGTCGTGAGAGGGTTAAGGCCCTGTGCGCACTAGAAAATGGACTTTTCTTAAGAAAAATCTGCACCCTCTGCCAGAATACTGCACCCGCGGCAAAAAACGCGGTAAAACTGCACCCGCGTTTGCCGCTGGTTGGTCCCTTCAGTTTTTTACTATTATCGATGGCAAAAACTGCAAGTACCTGCAGAAAAGAAGTGACATGCTCATCATTTTTGCTGCAGAAATTCTGCAGCAAAATCTGTAGTGGAAAAACCGCACTGTGCGCACACCATTTTTTTTTACCATAGGTTTTTCTGAAGAATGACTGCAGAAAGCATTTTTTGCAGCAATTCATGCAGCAAAACGCCAGCGTGCGCACAGGGAATAAGCC